>NC_091827.1:44486600-44701600 GCF_038994185.2 Dermacentor albipictus
TATTGAACCTCCTGCTGCAAAATTAGCAGAAATAGATTTCTGAAAGAAGACTATCAGTCTGTAATGATGTTGTATCTATTAAGGTCCCTGTAAAACTAGCACTCTGGAACAGGGACACACATCAGATGACACACGCACAACGCTTGTGAGTGTTGTCTGTTTTATGACTTGTTTCCTAAAGCACCTGTTTCTTCCATCCCTCACGATAAAGTAGAATGCCTCTCACCCGCAATAACCCAAAACTACGAATTTCGCACCGCTACATATCTGGTTACCAAAGAGGGTTTGTGTCACAGGCTAATAAAAGACAGAAGCACTCAAAACTGCTTAGAACCTGTCATTGTAAGAGCAGTGTCCAGGTAACAGCCAGGTTTCCCGTTTCCTCCACCGCAGTGCATCTTGTGGATGCATGCTTATTTATTTTATTTTTTGTATACAACGAACACATGGTCCAAGCAGAGAGAGCTGCACATACAATGGAAACAAGCAATCAGTGATGAGGCATGTAACAATGAAAAAAAGGAAATTATCATTGCAAGGTTTAGTCCTGGATTCACTCAAGAAATTTCATTCTGTTAGAGTAAAGGTGTTAGAAAACAACGCTTGCTTGTGTTTGTTCATGGAAAATGCTGCGTTGACACTTTCCACCTGCTGTGACTAGCAAGTCTAGTCAGCGACTCTGACAAATAAGGAGAGAGCACAGGGAAGGGCTTCAAGATGTAAGGCTATGTGACAGTACTGCGTGGCAGCATGTGAAACAAGCTGGCACGAACAAGGTAGTGCTGCTTACCACCCACATAGGATCATTTGTATTCGTGATATCAGCCCTTTCAAGCTGTTCAGTAAATGCTTGTGCGTCATGTGTGTTTCTAAAGCTTGCTTGGACGAGTGCCAACTACGGCCGGCATTAAGACTGTAGCCCGGCCCTGCGTGGCAGTATGCAGAGTTGGAGACGATCCTCGGTGACGTGGAGCGGGCGCGGGCCATTTTTGAGATTGCCATCAGCCAACCACGCCTGGACATGCCCGAGGTGATCTGGAAGAGCTACGTTGACTTTGAGATCGAGCAGGAGCAGTACCAGCTGGCGTCACGCCTCTACGAACGCTTGCTCGAGCGCACCCAGCACGTCAAGGTATGAGCTTAGTGCATCGAGCCTGCCTCGCATGGTGTGATTGTATGTGTGTTCATAGTAGTGTGTTAGAAGTGTGTGTGTATGTGCAATTATGATCTCCATGTGTGCCAACCCCTGGATTTTCTTAAAGTTTTACGCATTCGGGCTGATTCTACAATTTTACAAACGTTCATGAAAGGTTTGCGAAAAATTTGTTGTGCTTGTGACAGTGTTTTTCACAACATTGCAAAAAATGTGAGCTAAAAAAGAAATTGTTATGGCACCTTGTGCCATATACCAAAGAGGTACTTGTATAAGCAAGTTTGTACAGGCAAGTTCCTGAAGCAAGCGAAATCGACAGACGCAAAGTCATGGAAAATGTCACTGCAATCTCAAAACAATGTGTTGCCAACTGTGGGTAGTGGAATTTCCTCTCATACATCATGTTCTACAGGCGCTAAGAACTTGATCGTGCCATTTCAGATATCTAATTAAGCGGACAACCTGAAATTAGACAAAAATGCCCAAGTGTCACTTATACAGTGAAGCTGTTATAGGAAGTTCCACAATCACTTTTGTGAGCTGGTGTGCTCGGTAATAGATTTCCATGAAAAAGCAGTCAGCAAAGCAACCTGCGTTTGGTTGCTGAATTTTTACTTCGAAAAGTAATTATCAATAATTACAAAATACAATGTTACTTTGCTTAAACCTCACTTGAATAGACAACTTGTTGCGTGTTTTTTTTTTAAGCCAGTAAGCTGTCATTTTTGTTTCTTACATCACGTTTTACGAGCTCCCCGTTGGAGGTCAGCCAGGTGTTTGTATGGCTACAGCAGCGAAAGCTGAGGGCATAGTTAGTATCAAATGTAAATCAGAGAGCAACCAGTAACACAGCCTGCATCAGCCGTATGGCCATCGCATCGGTAATGAATCACTATAAGGAACAGTTAGCAAATAGGCCCCTAGTCTTTTCGAAGAGCATGAGGACTCGCTTATGCAACATGTAGACATGCTTAACAGACGTGGGCTAGAGATAAGACGAGACATACATAGCACACATAGTGCACACCTGTAGGACCTTGCTTCTTGTCCACCTCTGTTAAGCGCATTTACATGCTCACAGTGCTCAACTAACTTGCCCAACTGTGTGTGTTGATCACTTATTCAGCTTTGCTCTCTTTAATATAACAGTTGCTCAGATTGGCATATGTCTGTAAAGATTTTTTTTTTTTCAAGCTATGTTTACGTATGGCTGTGACAGAGCTAAAGTGACACATTGTTTCTTTCTCGTCTTCCAGGTCTGGATTAGCTATGCACACTTCCAGCTCAACTATGGGGGTAAGGATCCCGTCCCATTGGCCAGGACCATCTTCGAACGGGCCAATAAGGAGCTCCGCAATGCTGCTGAGAAGGAAGAACGGCTGATGCTTCTTGAGTCTTGGGCAGAGTTTGAGGTAAGAATTTCTCACTGTGTGTGCGTGCATACGTGCATGTGCACGTGCGCATGTGTGTGTGTGTGTTTTGTCAAATACAATTCTTTCTATCTTCCTTTTGGCAGTAAGGGAGGGGTGGGGGTGATGAAGTTGTTTTCACTTTAGTAATCTTTTTACTGAAAATCCTAAAAAATTCTCCCATCTATCTCTACTGACCCCCTCACCTGCCTATCCATGAACACTTGAATAGACATGGCCTCATTTGGTTCATAATTTTTAACAGCCTGGCACGAGTTTGCTGTGAACTGTAATTATTGATTTGCTGATTGATTGATTGATTGATTGATTGATTGGTTGATTGATTGATTGATTGATCGACCTTAATGTTCTCATTCAATATCTGGGCTGTGAAAAATGCTGTAGTTGGATGCTGTGGATTAGTTTCGAGCACCTGGGGTTCTCTCGCATGCGCCCAAAGCACAGTACTACACAATAATTTCTTGCATTATCCATATTGGAATGTGGCCGGGAGTCAAACCTGCAACCTCGTGCCTCCTGAGCCAGTGCCGTGGGTGTGTGTTCAGCTAGGTGATGGACATGTTAGTTTGTGCACCAGAATCTTTACTATTTGTTAAGACAGATTGTATCCAGGCACACTGGATGAGAGCAACTGAATGTGGCTGACTGAAGTTTGCGTGCGTGTTCTCATTCACAGGCCAGCCATGGCGACGAGCAGAGCCAAGAGTCGGTTGCCAGGCAGATGCCGAAGAAAGTCAAGAAGCGAAGGAAAATCGTCAACGAAGACGGGGTAAGTGTTTGCATCTGCCAAATGATGAGGACCCTGCGATCCAGATTCACGGCGGGCCCTTTAAGACAAAGCTTTACCTTAAGAGCTCATATATAAACAGAGAAACCATTTTGCTATGTGCTCACTGCACTGAATTTGATTAAGTTTGATTTATGAATTTACAGCTTACACAACATTGCTACAGCGTTTGCTAGAGTTTTGCAAGAGTCCTCCTTACAAAGTAGGGGTACTATATTTCAGAGTAGTGTATAATACATCAATTTTGTTCACTTTAGTTGTCTTAGTAGGTGCATTTAGGTAATCATGATATCATTATGCATTTATTACTGAATTGCAAAGTTTACTTCGTACTTTAGTTTGTTTAGTGTTTAGTAACTTTCAACAATTTTTGTTAAAAATTTGATTGTCTAAATAAAGAATTGGCTTCTAGCAGTCAATAGATTTCACCTTTGTCGGTGCGGTGGTTTCTGAGAAAAACCATTTCTCAGTTGTCGTATGTTTAGATCGGTCCCAAGCTGAAGCATAAGAAGTTAAGATCTAATGACTGCAGGAAGCAAATTTTTTTTATTTAGACAGTCAAATTTAAAAAATATAAATTGTTGAAAAAACACACACACACAAAATAAACTGAACCATCACATTTACAACTCCTCTCGAACTCGGTAATAAACAATGGTATCGTAATTCTGTAAACTGCACCTAGCATGTACCATTAATTTACTAATTGTGAGTAATATTCTTGTGAAACCCTCGTAAACATTGTAACAATTTCACGAAAACTGTAAACTAGAGGTGTGCGAATATTCGAAACTTCAACTATCAGATTTGAATTGGTTAGTACTCGATCCGATTTGAAAGATGCTCTTAGTATTCGAAATATTTAAACCCCCCAAAATTGCCGTGTCGAGTCTTTTAAGTCGGCTTCGCCGTGGTACAGCCGTGTTATGCGGAGAAGCTTTCAGATTGTATTGCGGTGAAGCATATTTTTTTTTTTTGCAGTGAAGCATATCAAAAGTAAAAGGGGGGCACTGTCAGGAGGACCTTGCTGGTTCTTATGGCTACCCGACGCTATCAGCTTAACTACCCACACTGTGCTGTTTCTTCATGAGTCCGAACAACACCAGCCGCCTGGCGAAGACCTCTGTGTCTGCTACTGATATGGCTAAGTCTTACAAACATGGTTTCCAAACTACAAATTTGACTGAGTAGCAAGCTTGGCAATGTTTTTAGACCCTTGAGCTAAAGTAGTTGAGTACTACCAGTATGCTTCAAAGGCAAACTGGATTAAAAACCGACTTCAGATAAAAAAAGCCTGCAAAATTTTAACGCCAAGGCACCCCACATCTCCTCTACTACGAAAGCTTCTGAAGAGGCTCCTTCCACGTCGGCACTGTTGAAAGGCTTTGATAAGCTCATCAACCAATAGCAATTTTCAAATGTATGTGGCGTCAATTTTCGCTTGCAGCTACCAGCACAGGTTGAAAGATATGTACGATGAAATTTTGAGCCAGAAAGAAGATCCATGTAAGTGGTGGCCTGTAAGTGGTGGCCGTATGGTGCCCATTGTTAGCTCAGCTTTCGAAGAGATACCTGCCGATACCAGACAGTAGTGTGTCCAATGAGTGGCTCTTTTCAGTGGCTGAAGGAATTGTGACATGCAGGAGGGTGTCGCTGCTCCTGCAACATGTCATCCCCTTCCTTCACAACAGCGTTAAATAATTGCAGTTATGGTGCTGTCAAGCAAAAGTGTTTTACTAGATACAATTTTGTTGACCACAAAGCATGATTTTTCTGTGCTTTATTTGCTGTGCAATAAACTTTTTTTTTTATTGTAGTTCTGGTTTGGGAAAAAAGAATTGCATTTCTGCAAGAACTATAGTATTCCCATTCAGAAATTATTATAAAAATATTCGACTCGATTCACGCTTGGTTTTCATTCAGAATTCGCTTTGAAATTGAAAGCTTTATGTTTGCACGTCCCTAGTGTAAATACGTACATTATGTTTGTCCACTTCAGATGCTCTAAGCGATGCAGTTCATGGAACTGCAGTGACCGTTTCTGGTGTATAATTATGGATTTATAAACTTCAGCTTTTTTTCCTAAACCTACAGATCTTTGACAAACTTTATAAAGTCTATGAGGCCCCAAATCAAAGTTCTGCTTGCTGCAGTCAGTAGAATTCAGCTTTCTCTCTGAAAACAAATTTCATCTGATTCGGTCCAGCAATTGCTTAAAAAGAACATTTCTGCGTTTTACATGTATAGTGAAGCCTTGTTATAATGAAATGGCATATAGTAATGAAATAGTGGATGTACATAGTGAAATAAGTGAAATTGCCCCTGAAGGCCCCAGAGATATTCATAGTGCAGTGCATGCAATAATGGATATAACGCAGTAATTCTGACTCACCTTTCAGCTTTGTTATAATAACGTTTTACTGAATTTGAATATGGAAATGGGAGTTGGCCCTGAGGTAATGTTTCTTCCTAAATAAAAATGAAAAAGAAAACACAATATGAATTGAATAGCAGGCACCATTTGATTCGTATTTGAATATACAAATATTTGCGCACCTCTACTCATTATGCATTAATTCAAATACGGCAAATGGCAACATCATTGACAGGCATTTGCTCCAGGCAGGCAAGATTCCTTTTTATTCTTGCAAAGCCATTCCCTGCCTTTTGGTATTGCCTTCAAACACTGCTGCCTCTCTTGCAGTCGGAGGCCGGCTGGGAGGAGTACTTCGACTACATCTTCCCGACGGACGAGACGGCCAAGCCGCACCTCAAGCTACTTGAAATTGCGAAGAAGTGGAAGAAGCAGCAGCAGAAGACCGAGGATGGCGACCGGGAGGAGGACGCCGACGATGACAGTCTGGGCGATACCAGCAGACAGGAGGCGTGACAGCGCCGACTCGCCTTCTTTCCGCTTCCGCCGGTTCCACAGTCGGCACTGCGTTATGCGTCCACCATCACGCGTTGTTAGTTCAGAACTCGACTGCAGCCACACATCATCTGTACATACTATGAATTTCATCGTGTTACTCGCACGCAATCCTGTAAATATAACTGGCACTTGTTTGCCTGTTCTTCCTCTCTCGTTTTTCCAGTGCTGTCACTTAGTTGTCGGATGACAAGATGACAATGTCATTTCTGTCGAGCGTCATCCACACTTACTGTCATCAAGTTTGCTGTTACACTTTAGTTTGATGAAAGCGACATTCCTCGTACCCTTCCAGCACCTTCACGGCAAGGTGGCTTATTTCATTTGTGTGGAACGTTGTCTGCACGTAACATGCTTGCTTCTTCATGAAACTATTTAACCCTTTGAGGGTCGCATTCTTCTGCTGGAACTGGGCCTCATGGTCAGTTTCTTTATTGCAGTTTCCAGTAAGTATGGAATAATTGAAAACTCATGAATACAGCAAAAATTTTGTTGCAAGCAATATTTTGTCTCAAAAATGTGTTACTCACACCAACAGTACACACATATACACTATACAGTAAGAGATCGAAAAAAATGTCTAGCAAAATTTATGGCTATCAGTTTGCCACCCCAGAAACATCTTTCATCAGAAAAAGAAATGTGTCATGAATAAGTTGAAAGAAGAAATGCGTACCTTGGAGGTAGCAGACGATGCGATCGTGACCATCTACATGAGCATGTCGTCTGCTACTTCCAAAGTACGCGTGAAGGAGAAACAAGTTCAGCTGTGCGTTCCAGTGAGCAAAAACACAATTTCAAATGACTTTAGCCAACTCTATAGAGATGGCAGCACCTCTCAACAACCAGTGGTGTTGAGTATCTGCAAAATACCAAAGATAAGATCGGCGCAATACACGTAGGTCAAAAACCGTGCAGGATGAATCAGCGGCACCCTACGTGTACGACGAAAACCCTCAAAGGGTTAGTGTGATTTGACAAAACTGCGATAAAATGACCTTGCAGAACTCGCTAGAATGCATTTAGAAACCTAATGCATTCTCTCCACCAAGGAGCGCCGGCAAATAAATACTAAAACAAAACACTGCAATCTATGAATTATATACTTAATTGTTAAGTGCTAGTTCATTTATTCTGATGCAAAGCTGCTAAAGTCTCGCCACGCCACCTGTCTCCTTCTCTGCCATATTGGCCATTAGGCCATGTTGTGTTTCGAAAACATTATAGATTTGTACCTGACCAAAAATTCTCTGTTTAGAATGAATAATTACGCTTGATTGTTTATAAGTAGAATCTAAAATTTTCGGATTACTGTGATGACCTTAAAGTAGAAATGCTTTACGCATGGCTGTCATGACCTCTTTTATGCATTTTAGTCTTTGATATATCATTATTTGCGTTTTTTTGCAATGTAGCCTTGTAGGGAAGCTATTGTCATTTATGACACAAAACATCATTAGACTTGAATGATAACTAATTTTCCTATTTGACAAGGGCACCATTCACCCAGCTTTAACTCTTTCCAGTCTGAATTTTTCACTGAAGTCAAAATTTTATGTTGCATGTGTCTGAATGACAAGTCAGTGAAAAACAACAAATTTACACTGGAGCTTTTGGCAATTAAGGTTTTGTTTATGAACTACCAAAAACTCAAGCACCATGTCTTTGGACTTATTAATCGCAATCATAATGGTGTGAAATATGGCCACAGATTATTTAAAGACCATTTCTGTGCTGCCCAAGACAGGTTATATGTGCGCTAGGCAGCAGGCTCCAAAAATTGAGTGCAGAGGCCTAACCTCGGCACAATGCGAGACTTGGTAATTTGTGAAATTTCATGGAGTTATGTTTATCAGCGGCACACGGAGAACGAATTATGTAATTAGCATTGCCCACACTCTCGTTTCTGAAAATATTATTGCTTGTTTTTCTCAGTGTTGGGTATTTCCTGCAAAACATCACACTTTCTTCAGGAATCATTGGACCAGAAATGGTTAAAAGCAGTGCACAACTCTTGAGCTTATGAAGGGTTAAAAAAAATTGCTGCAGAACCCATCTCATGATGGCTGTCGGCATTGATGCCAGCACTGAAACACTGTGTATGAGTCATGTACTGCAGTTGGTCCCCTCTGTCGCGATTCCCTCTGGGCATGCTACACCATCTAGTGACAGGCATGCAAGCTTTCCTGCTTGGCCTCCGAGATTACACCGGTGGCATAGGTCAGGCTGCTGTGTTTGAAGAACGTGTGTAACACGAGTTGGAATCCACCAACGACCGGGTAAATTTTTAAAGGGTATTTTTTTTTTAATTAAAGAGGAAGCAGTGTAAGGAGGCTAGCTTGCTAGATCAATAGATAGACGCTATCTATCTATGCTAATCAAATTAAAAAGACAAAACATTTTAAAATATATTGTCTTTGGTTGTAGTGACTCATCTGATCCTCTAAAGAGTAGGAGAATGAGCGCTAGCCCTGTTCGTACCATACAATATTTATATTGAATGATTGTAAACAGGAATGGCCAGGTACACGTGACTACTCCAGCTAGGCTGTTGGTTCATTTGCAGTAACATATCTGACCGAGCTGGCATTTGACTGCAGCTTCAGTTCGGTGCACATTTCAGTGCATTGCTTACCTGTTTTCTTCACGATAGCTAATAAATGTGCCAGGCACGTCAAATTATGGTACCATTCGGTTGAAGCAAAATCGATATATTTTCTTGTGGCATGGCTGCGTGCAATGTGTATATTTTATTTATTCTGGGAGAAGCAACCCTTGCCTCATGCTTTTGCTTGTATGACTTGTAAAAAAGCTGCATTTGCCAGTTTTTGTTCCCTGAAGCATTTGCCTGTAAAGCCAATACGACAGCATAACATGCAAGGGTTCTTTAGTGTGTAGGTAGCACTTCTCAATTTTCAATGTACATGGATGTAAAGCAGTGTCTGACTTCTTTTGTGGTCCTAAAAATATTAAGGCATGCTTATTACCAGTGCACATACTGAGGCTCCTCCCAAGGCGTGTGTGTGCATTAATTTACCTACAGTTGAAAATCTTTGTACGAGTGGTGGTAAGTTGACATAGAGTAAACAAAGTTGCCTTGAATATGGTGGCCAGCACATTGTTACAGTGGTGGCTATTACAGGGTGACTAGCATGCCTTTATTGGTTTCCTGTGTTATGCATGATGGGAAGGAATGCACGGAAGCAGGAATAATGCACTAGTGATGCATGAATCGGCATTTTGACAGTTCTTGAGCTGCCTTTTTTTGGAGGAACGTGCAATGTAGGAAAACCACTTTGGCACTTTTCTAAACGGTTCATTGTCGAGCGACAAAAGTAAAGAAGTTTTGCGAGAGTGTCGTCCCTGTGTCACTCAACAACTTTCCATGTAGCAACTTGCCACGACTTCCACAAAGGTTTTTAAATGTAGGTAAACTTACGCGGGGTTTAAGTAGCTTCGTATAAGCAGTCCCAGGTTCGACAGACAGGAAGGTGTGAAAAAAAAATGAGAATTCGCTATTTTTATAAAATGCACATCTCTAATTTTCAACCTTTCTAGCCATAACCTGCTGCCAATGTTGTACAATACTTTATCATAACCTTTTTCAGCCAGTAAGGTTTCGGAACACTATGGGAAACAGGAAGGGCTGATGGATGACAGGATTACTGTGTACTTCCGTTGATTAGGCTTTTCGGTTAATACGATACCGACCGAAGGTTCTGGTTGACGCCCATACATTTCTATGAGCCCAAGCGTTCGTTATTTCGATCCTGAAGTTAACATTCGCCGGGTAATTCGAACTTGACCAGTCAGAACCCCCACGCCTGATCCTTATGCTAACCCGGTAATGACCCTTTTAATGTCAGCTCCGTCTCGGCAGAGCTTAGGGAACAGTGAATATGTTGAACATGTAATCTCCCGTCGAAAACGACGATTTTTGGCCTGCCCTAGGGAACTTTCTAAGCAATAACGATAGCTCGCAATGTCTTATTTACCCGATTCTAACGCACGCTCTTGCAAGAAAGTTGAATCGAAAATTGCCTGCGCGATGCAATCGGATACGAAACCAAAACCGCAGTACGCTTTACCGCGTAGCACGGCTGTATTGCGGCGAGGCTGACTTGAAAAGAGCACCTGTCATTCTAAAAAAAAAGCTGCTTCGCATTAGATTTTTGCTCCGTTTAGGAGCCTTAATGTCATTTCTACGTTAGTTTTCTACTTTGGACAAAGAAAGAGGGCGTGAGTTTCATTCGGGGGTTTGTTAGACTCTGTCAAATGAAGCAGCGGCGTGTTTTGTGCGTCTTTTCTGCATCTTGTTTAAATCGACCCACCGCCTAATTCGATCAGTTGACTGTATAATATGAAGTGAATGGTAAGTGGGGTTTAGAACAACACCGTTTGCAGTGCAGCTAGTAATTACAAATGGGTTTCAAGTGCAGTAGCTCTCTCCACTCGTAGCACAAGACCTGGCTGGTCTTCTATAGCAGTCCCAAGGTGGAAAGCCAGGCTTGACCACCAATATCAGAGAGGTGGTAGGTGCAAGTCTTGCGCTTGTGATCACCACTCAAGCTCAATTAAAAGCACCCCATCAGCTACAATTGATGCATTGTCACAGTCAATGACGTCGGCATGTACGCAAGTGAAATCATGGGACACTGCATCAGTTATCGCAGAAGGCGATAACATAACCAAGAGGCTATTTACTCAAATCATGACTCATAGCGGTGGCACACTGCACCATGAACTGGGCGGATGATGCCATGCACCAAGTTTACTCCTAATCATTGCATCGCATGCTGCGTGCTTTAACTGACGACAACCTTATGTCTGCTGTATTGTGAACAAGGAAACTGGATGGGTTCAGAAATTCCCAGCACATCAGATATGCTACACTGTTCTGATACGTCAAAATTCTCACCTAAGTACAGGAAACTTGGCACATATCCTGTAGTTTTTTTTATATGCTGGACCAAGTTTTTAGTTGTGGATAGTTAAACAGACCATTTACTAATTTACTACACTAAGTGATAACTCAAATATTTCATTGATGCTTTTTCTTTACGACTATGCTCACTAGGTCCAGAAATAAGGACGAACGAGCAGCTTCGCGTTAGATTTCTGCTCCGTTTAGGAGCTTTAATGTCATTTCTACGTTAGTTTTCTACTTTGGACACGGAAAGAGGGCGCGAGCTTCATTCTCGATGCGGAATGGTGTTTGGGCTTTGTCAGGTTAACTTTCGACTAAGTGACCAGAAGCCTTTGTTTTTCTGGAGTTTTTTTTCGTCAAATGCTTGACCGTGTAAACTGCAGACAATGCTCCCTCCTTAGAACCACTGCCTTCCACTAGGCACTGAAATAGTGTTTATCAAATTATATCTCGGGAATTGTCATGAAGTGTCGTTAAAGTACAATGACTGCATCAGACAAAGGGCAATGGTGTTCTCTGTACAGTAGGGTCTGGAAGGTGCTACCGGTTCAGGTGCGTTTATGAATGCAGGGCCGAAATTCATCATCCCAGAGGGGCACCGGCATCACTGTGATACTGGTACACTGAAGCTAAAGAAAGCTTAGGGAAAATTACTTATGCTTAATTGAAATGTAAAAATAATAAGATAAAGGAAAATGAAAGTAGACAGATGACTTTTTGGCATGTGGGAGTTGCACCCACATCTGCGTTACGCATGCGGTGCTCTGCCAACTACGCTGCTGCAGCGGCTGTCCTCCAGCCCAGTTTCTTGGGTATATTTCGTGTGTGTGCAAGATTAGCATTGGGGTTGTTGGGATGCCAAAAGGATGTTCCACATCCTTTTAGCATCCATGGCTATGAGTGGCAATGGCTAATACTTCCAGGACTAATCTTACACGCATGCACAAATTCCCGAGAAAGTGGACGGTAGGATGGCAACTGCCATGGCGAAGCACCACATGTGTAATGCGGAAGGTGTGGATTATAATCACTCCTACATTTCGATTAAGCCCAACAAATAATTTCCTCTATGCTTTCTTAGGCTTCCTTGTTCGTTTCCTTCACGTGGGTGCAGCAAAAAAAAAAAAAGCGACTCAGATTTGGCTATTCTTGCTCAAAATTGGACACCTTTAATGTATACTACTAGAATATAGTGGGCATAGTAAAGTCAATCAATCTTTATTTTTTAACATGTGAGCCTGCTTATAATCTTATTTAAGTTTAATTGCTGTTTCACACAACCTTTGCGACACTGCCGGAGCCCTCCGAAACCAGTCGAGTCTGCCATTAGACACAATGTGCCGCCGTAACCAGTCTCAAAACCATACTATATATGTGGCTTGCAGCATTTCAGTTCTGCAAGCACTGCCGAAGCTCTTGCTGCGACTTTATTTTGCAAATTCATTTTCAATACATCAGCCAAAATCGAAGCATGAAAACTTCTGCCACATAAAAAAAAAAAAACATTGATACCTGCAAGCAGCAAAATTTCCGATTCAAGTATACAGATAAATTAACACTGGTGCTTCAGAGATCGTTACAGCTCATTTTGTAAAGTACACATGTACAAACAATATTATCAGCAAACTGGTTTTATTAAAAGCAAGCAATCCATGTGCATTAAACTAGAAACTGAACCTGGAATCGAAAGAACATTGTGTACTAAACATTGCTACCTAATACAACAATAGAAAACCATGGATCTTATTGCACCGGTGTGACATAGGCATCGTGAAGAGGGGTGTCTGTACAAGGAAAAAGGAATATGATCTGCACGTATTTTGAGATATTCACTTAAAGGGGCAACTGCAATGATATTTTCCGTTGGCTATAGTGGTCATAATTGAGTAGTACGTAGAACTAAAGCAATTGTGGCAAAGCTACAGGGCTGATAATGGTGGAATTTTCTTATCAGCAGCCTTTTATTAGCACACGATGCATGCGGGCAGCTAGTGGCTAGCAAATGTTACAAATCCCAGCACATTGCCTCTGAGATTTTCAGTTTTGCCAACGCCACCCAATTACGGAGGTCATGCTCAACATACTGTGTTCTGCATCATATTCAGCGCGCAGTAAAAGTGGCGTTTTCTAGCCTTTCAGTACGAAAGATTTCTATTTTTGCAAGATTTTCGGGAGGCATTCGCTCGCATTTAAACCGTAAAATTTTGCATGGAGGCTGCTTTGCATCTCTTACTATCTTAAACTAGGCCTTCTTATGTGGTCCAAAATTTCGTTGCAGTTGACCTTTAACCACATTAGCTGCTAGCGCTTTCTTAAGTACTCTTGTACAAGAATGTTCTAAGCAGTAGGGTGGCTCCCAAATAATATACAATTTTAGCTTTTGACGATCACTTCAGCATTGTGATGACTTCTCACAATCCTTGCTTTTGGTTCTGCATCGACCTGGTTGATGCATTCGAAGCCCTCGCGTCCTTCCTCACGACTCTGTATTTGCACCTTCTGGTTTCGTTGAACAACCAATCAATCAGCGTTACTTTATTTCGCAAATACTAACTCAGTCCACATCTTCTGGACGTACAGGGTGTGCTAAGGGGATCACTGACTTCTTGAGGACGTCCCTTGAGAGTGCCTTGCGCATGTCTGCAAAAAGAAGCACATGAAAACAAAATTGCAGCCTTACCACCCATTTCGACGTGAGCCTTTCCTTCTTTTTTGTTCTTTTTAATCGAGGGTTTTCAACAGATTCTGAGGCTCCAACAAAGCATCTTTCAAGAACTAAAGCAACAACCTGTTTGACAATTTGAAAAGAAGACACTGCCATGAACAATGAGCAAGCTTTTATATTTTGTTGCAGAGGAAATTAAAAAAAAAAGCATATAGTGACATACGATAGCTGGCACACTATTATGCGTGGCAAAGTATTGCACCATTTGATGCAATATCGGTTGGAGTAAGCACTCGCAGATGCGCTCAACAATCCTTTTGCAAGACAAAAAGTAAAGTAAATGAGAAAGGATTTGCAAGATAATGACTGTCGACCACTACAAGGTTGCTAACTCGATTGGATTTCGCTTGGCTTTGCGTTGCGCTAGCTGTGTGGCCTGATATCAAAACGAAATCTGATAAGCACAGTTGAAAATGAAACTCGAGGCTTTTTAAACCACTTCATGGAACTTGAAGGATTTCCAAAGGATGTGTGGGGATACTATGCTGCTAGATTGGCCCTCACAATGAATAGCACTGAGCGAGCCATGAGTGTCAAAATGTCAACGTTACCGCCTTCTGTGTCATGCCACAGCAGTAAAGAAACCAAAACTGGCTGTAATAAAGTTCTTAAGTTATTTAAACTGCTCTGAGGCTTGCCAATGCTTTCTTTTTTAGGGTTTACTTTTACTATATCCATATAAAGCAATAAAGGGAAGAGTCGCAAATATGTCAGCACTCCTGTAAGGACTGATATTATCCTAAATTCTGTGCCATCAAGACAATGTGCTCAAAACAAAATGTTTTGCTTGCTGTCGTGGTCCAAGTGTTGGACAAGCATGGACTGCAGTCGCAACAATGGCAAAGTGTGCCTGGTACATCATTTGCAAGATGTTCATGTTGATAAAGCATTTTGTTTTAAACCTAAACTTTATTTTAAGCTTAAGAATTATAGGAGAGCCACGCACTAGCACACAGTTATTTAGGTATGTTATCGCAGCAGTTATTGTTATATAGTAGTGCAATCATTTGCAATTATGGTGAGCATGCACAATAAGCTTGGCGTCTCTATAAAATTCGTTTTCAGTAAAAAAAAAAGTAAGTTGATTAGCTAGTCTTCCTGTTCTTTTGCGTATCCCCTTCATCTTCTTTGTTTGCACTGTAGTAATTACGAATCTATTCTGGTGGCTTTTTACAGTTGAGTTGCAATAATTCAAACTCCTGGGGATCACAAGTCAGCTTAGACAGAAGTTTGACTGAACTTAAGCAGAATAAAATGCAGCCCAAACTGTTTTGAATGGGAACATGTAAAAAAAAAAAGAAGAGTTTTCTTACTGCATTGTACTTCCAAATGATAGCAAATGAATTCATTTTTCTTCAGACTCTTTTTTTTAAGAGCTCCACCACATCTTTAGCTGCCTGTTGGAACGGTGGAACCTGGATGCCCTCTCAGAACAAAAAACAATGCAATTTTGAACAAAGTTTGGACAGGTTTGTGTGACGCTGACATGCAACTTCGTGTGATGCTGGCAAAATTCCGGAATGTACATTTGGCTGCAAAATATTGCGGGGCACAGGACCTGAGAAAAAAGCTGAATATCTCGGTTTAGTATTTGCATCTCGGGCCTTGATTAGAATACGCTAACAACATTGTTGTCTACAGCTTTACTAGCTACTGCTACAACTGTTCAGGAATTGAACGCTTTCGGAGATCCCGTGGTCCGTAAGCTTTTGTCGCCGGGTGTACTACACTCAGGAGCTTAGATCACGTTCAGCAACCGGCGATGCAGTGTGAAATCATGTTTGAGTTATTCCCGTTCCTGTCTCACCTGTCCAAAGTTATACATAATGCAGACGGTATGGAGCAAATGAAATAGGTTTGTAGCTCGTTGAACCACCATATAAAGTGTACTGCACCAATATCTTTGCCACGTTATCCAATAAACGGTGCAAGTCCCCTGAACTGTCGGCTCAGGTTATGTCAGCTAGGTCGGCCGACTCGCTCTATGAAAACGGCAGGAGTTGTGCCACTCTTACGACCACACTTACCAAAAGCATCTTCATCGGGATCACCAAAGTAGTACTCTAGGACTCTCCTGTAGACGCTATACCCCAGCCGCTTGTACATGTCGACAGCAACTTTGTTGGACACTCGAACAAATAAATCTACAAAGTACGCTTGCTTCCTGCAACAAAATGTAGTCACATTTAATCAGTGGACTGTGGTTGAAATAGTTTTTTTTCATGCTTGAGTAAAGCGCCATTAAGAGCTGCATGCTAGACTCCACATTTAAGTGATCCAAGCATTTGCCATGGTGTGAATGCTTGCAAATAAAAGAAAACAACCTTCAATTTGCTCACTACTTCGTGCAGCGAGGTTATGTGGCAAACCAGTATTTGAGCGACCCAGTCAGAAGCACAGCAGTATCACTTAAGCCATAAACTACTATATTACAGTATGCAAGGAATGGGATGAAATCATGACATTTCCACTGCAGTTACCTTGCACATGAAAGCATGATATAGTAGCGTAGGCAAACAAATGACATGTTTTACATTTCATACGAGCTTCTCTGATGATGATGATGTGCCACAAAGCCTTCATTAATAAAGCTGTCTATTGCGCTAAAATTCAGTGCAGTTGGGCACAGTGGTTGAATGTCTCACTTCTCGGAGATGTACTCCAGGCCCGACATTAGCATGGCTGCAACTCCCAGCTTCCGGTACTCGGGTGCAACTGTGAGAGCCGTCACATGGCCGTGCCAGTTCTCCTGGACACCCTCTGCTTTGCCCATGACTGCAGGGAACAGAATGACGTCCAGTGAAGACAAGGCAGCGAGTGATGCAGTGGCAACACATCAGTTTAGCGAGTGATGCAGTGGCAACACATCAGTTTAGTTTCCAAAAACAAGCAGACATGTTTGAGCGGGGACCTACTGTAGCCCATGATGTCGCCACTCGGAGACTCGGCAACCTGGAAGTATTCAGGCCAGTGTGCCAGGTACTGGAGGTAGAATGACAGTCCATACTGTGAAGTAGCTAAGGTTAAGTACAGCCTAGACTGCATCAACTTTTGCAGAGAGTGATGCGTTGAGGAGTGGTGTTCCTGGGAATAGTCACATTGTTGTCGCACGAGCACTTTCAAGCAAGCTTGAGGTGGTGTAGAATGAATTCAAATTGGATCGAGCACCTCTACACATTAACTTCATGTATGCTTGCCTCTGATCCTAATGTACTCAGCAGCAACTATGTATGTATATAGGCACTTTCAGTCCTCACTGAAGTCCACCTACACTGGCTTTTTAGAGTACAATCGAAGCACGAACAGTGAATGAGCAACATTTATAGCGCACGAGCACTCTCACGCAAGCCTGAGTCAGTGGAGTTGGTACTCAATGCTGCAACACGCCACTTTCAAGCATGCTTGCCTTGACACGTGCTATGCACACACGCTGCTGCGATCGAAACTGCCGTAACTTGCCTAGAGTATGAAGCAGTAACAAAGTGAAGCGTTCTTGACAATAAGACGTAAAAAAGGTCAATCTGCAAAGTTTTATACGCACGCACGAAAGTGCACGTGCGACACTGGTATTACGCTCCGAGTTTCGATTGTGCTCGAAATGTTTGTGCAGACAGATTTTAATGAAAATGGGAACTCGTCTGACACAGCTATAGGTGGGATATAGCATCATCTTTGCTGTTTGACTGTATTTCTTGGTGTCATGTGAATGGCTTATTGTACACGATTATGATTATTATTATTATTTTAATTCACCGACTGATTAATCTTCCTGCGTGCTCGCGCGTGCTCAACCTAGCACAAGCCATTTTCTCTCGAATTAAGTTTCTAAACAGAGTGAGCTGCCGTGCTTCTGAATAATACTTTCGCACGATGTACTTCGGAGCGAGCCGCATCGAGGGAAAAGGACTGCCGGGCACAAGTACTTCGAATTTCGAAGGGTAGTACCCGTGCAGTGATGCGCATCTCCGTGTAGCTGCAGCCAGTTCGATTAACAAAACCATCCGGCAAGCTGTAGCGGAATGTTCGTCGAATGCTTGACACACGCTTAGTTTAACTACACGCAGAAATCGCGACGGGTGAACAGCGTAAAGGATACGGTTTCTGTGAGAGGATCCAAGTTGCTGGAATCAAAAAGATGAACGCATTAGTAGCTCTTGCGAAGCAAACGATCACAAACGGAGTAGCGCAACTTACACGTTGTTGAACAAGAAGAGGTCGTCGCATGTAAATTGTCGGATGGTCGTCATGATAAGGTTCCACGTGCTATTAATTATCTCGAACGCAACGAGCGATCAGCGCTCCATGCCGCAAATCTAGCGGGATGGGGGATGGCACCGGGAGAACTACAGAACGTCGTGCAGAACCGGAAGTTAAATTAGTGCATTGCAACTGTACTGCTCTCAAGCGGTCATCGCTGACATTAGACCGTTGGACTTTCCATTCTTAAAAGTCTGATCACTACATGGATCACTACAATATTTTGTGCGACCTCTTCGGGAACCTTTGCCAAATTTGCCAACAATCTTGACCTTTAAGATTGCAAACGTTTAGCAAACGAATAACCTGATTGACCATTCGTTTTAAATATTGAGCGTAATATATGTAATGTCCAAATCCACGCCTCATAGAGGGACGCCACTGTATTTATAATACAGATCTTGAAGGCTATGCTTTTGCTGCCATGCTCTTGTACAAAGCCAAAAGCGATCACACACACACACACACACGCACACAAAAAACGAAATACGTCATGGTTGTCATGTTTGGACAATAACTATATGGATGACCTTGAAGATTGTTTGTCGTTACTTTGACTGGGGCACCCGGGTGCAGCATTTACAGTTGTGCTTAGCAACGTTTATGTATCTCTAAACGTTGACGCTTAGGGCGGGTGCTATGTAGATAAGTGGTGTCCACGGCGACACCATCAGCGACAGCTCCTTCGAAGCACTGTGTGAGAATAACTATTCACACTGTGCTTCGAAGTAACAGAGGCCAATCTTCAACGCTCTGCTTTTGTTCACTTTAAATATGACTGCAAGCACTAAAAAAGTCGGAAGCAATTTACAAACAAAAAAAGAAAAAAACGTCAAAGCTCGGCGCCCATCCTTTTAATTCACTGCTTTCAAAAGCATGAGCTCTGATATTTGTTTTTGTTACTGCGAGGAATTCGTCGCAGACGGGTACAATTGCTGAGCTGTGAAATTTGTTTGTTGTGTCCAAATCGTGGAGGCCTAAAATTTTCCTGTCATATTCTCTTGTACGTCAATAACTTCCGGCGCTCGCAGTGCAGGAAAGCGTAGCCTTTAAGACTAGTTTTAGGTCACTTGACGATCTTTACGACCATGAAGAAAAGAAGGCTGTGATAGTGATGCTAACGACCCTGCAAAGTCAGCAATAGTCAGTACTTATAAGTAGCATAAAGTACAGTTACTCTGCAAGCAAAACTTGCATTAGTTTTTCGACTCCAGTTTAGGTAGCGCCCCAACCGTTTTACCTGTCTCTGCGCCTTTCTAACGGGTTTCAGTAGTAACATTCCGGCCGGTCCTTCTACATTCGTAAACTTGCCCGTTGTTTTAATTGTTTACATGTACTGGCGGATCAACGCGTCGTCTTTCAACAACCAATGTCAACACGAACAAATCGTATATTTGTAAACTTCCAGATAATTGTTAGCAAATTCGATAACAGATGGCGCGACAATTTGTAGAATGTTTCTGAGGCATTGATTTAAAAATTGTGGCGTTTGTTGTGGGTTGTAGCACCAACGTCGCGTAAG
Source organism: Dermacentor albipictus (assembly GCF_038994185.2). Lineage (NCBI taxonomy): Eukaryota > Metazoa > Arthropoda > Arachnida > Ixodida > Ixodidae > Dermacentor > Dermacentor albipictus. The sequence continues at coordinate 44,506,331 of NC_091827.1, forward strand.
GATTCTGCTGCGATCCAGTCTTGTTAACGCGAGAAAAATTATCCACCACAGTTTACTCGACTGCGAAGCGAACCGCCGGGGAGGGCGAGTGCCAGAGCGCGTATTTACCGTGTGTTCTGTACGTGTGCGTGCGACTCCGGGGAGAGGAAATCGACGTTCGGAACTTGTTTAACGCTAGCATCGTTCGCCGTGCTCTGTGCTACTTTTGGATACGGAAGTTTGTGGGATTATCCCCGCCATAACAACGGTTGTGCGCGTGTTTGTGTGTGTGTTCATGGCTCACGAGTGGATTATCCCGAATCGGCTGACAACTTCGCTCCGAATGTCCGACCGTGCGCTCTAAAAGGTAAGACGGCAAACGAACTCCATTTTCCCTGGGCGTATATATATATTTTTTCTTTTCTTGTCAATGTCTCTACAGCTGCGACTTGGTCGCGCTGTCGGCTGCTTGCGCGTAAAAAAAGCACTCACGCGCGTCGACGCTTGGGCGCAGTCACACTTCGTTCATTCTTTCTTTTTTCTTTCTCCCTCTAGTTCTCTACTTCTCGCGCTGCTCTCATGCCAGTTAATCCATAACATAAGATAGATATATGTCACTCGATAACGGAACTAATCTGAAATCGCCGCAGCGTAAACGACATTCCGGCATCGTCTGCTAGATACGGATCGAAAGTGCCGAGGAAGTCGATCGTGTACAACGCAAGGAGGTTATATAAAAACTTCTTTAATTTTCTTTAACCTCCTTGGTACAACGTCGCACGCTCGTGATGATCGATTGTGAAACGATGTTTCGACAACGTCTACCGCGCGTACGGTTTTCGAAGGCTGGAATGGAAACGTTAATCATCGAAAGAGAGAGAGAGAAAAAAAAAGTTGACGTTCCGCGCGCTCTTGGATATGCCGCCGTATACGGACGTCAGTTGCGACACAGCGCATGCCATTTTTATTCTATCTCCGTCCCCCCCCCCACTTTTTTTTTAGCGTTCGATTATGATCGTATTTCATGTCTGTGTCGAAGACTTGTGAGCGTGCGTGTGTGTGTGCGTCGCGGGGTCAATCTTTTTGATTCACTACCGTTAATTCCTCCCTGGTTTATTCGAATTTTCCCTTAACTCGAGCACACTGAAAAGTTCCTACGAGAAAACTACAGATTGGTATTGAAGAAAGGCACGTTTAATTGAACTCCAAAGCACGCCCACTTTGGTTTCAAATTGAAAGCCCAGGGAATTCAGCAGACGTAGCTTCTTCTTCCCTAGGCATAAAACTGTTTTAAATAAATTTGTTTTGATCGTTTAGTGGATGACACTCCTTCTGCCCGTGACGCAATCCGTTACCGCTAGCGTTGTGTCACGCCGAGCGCATGTTTAAACATGTCGGCTCTCTTCGACCCATGATTGTTGACCAAAAGTAATTAAAGACTACTTCAACAACAATTAAAAAAAAACTTTGATTCATTCGTTTTGCTGCCGTCTGTTCAGTACACCTTTCGGAAGTCTTGCGGTCTTGCTTCTGATTGTGATCCGTTCACACATGGAACCTGCATGATACCGAAAGCAAAAAAAAAAGCGTTTTTAAATATGTTTAGGAACACGGAAAAGGAGGAAAAAGGGGGGGGGGTGCAGAGAAATGAAATATTACCCGTCTACTGAACCGAAAACAAATCAAACACACCCGTTGTGATGTGTAGCGGATTTGACCATGCCCTGATAAGTCCTGGTGCTCGGGATGAAATTCCGGCCGCGGTGGCCGCATTTCGATGGGAGCGAAATGCGAAATAAAGAATGCTCGTGCATAAAACGTGCATTGTGGGTCGACGTTACAGAACTCCAGGTGGTGCCAAAATTAGCTCGGAGTACCCCCCTACGGCGTGCCTCGTAGTCGTAGGCATGGTGGTTTTGGCAAGTAATACATACCCCGGTATTAAATTTAATTAATGAAACAAAGCCCTACCGGCGTATCAGCGTTGACAGAAAAAGTGGACATATACCCGCCGTGTTTGCTTAGTGGCCACGAGGTTGGGCTGCCAAGCGCGAGGTCGCGGGGCCGAATCCCGGCCACGGCGGCCGCATTTCGATGGGGGCGTTTAACACCCGTGCACTGCGATTTATGCGCACGTTCCTCAGGTGGTCAAAATTATTCCGGAGTCCTCCACTACGGCATGAATCATACTCAAATCGAAACAGGCATCCTTAACAAGTACTAGGTATTGCACTCAATAATCACACGATGTTACTATAACGTGCTTCTATTATTTGTAATTATTAGTGCTCGTATATTACGTGTTATACATTTTTTTGGCATTCTGTGCGTGAATTATTTTAACACTGTGTGGTTCCTCATCTGTTTATATGCTCATCGAAGACTTCATCACGGCCGTTTGTGTGTGTTTGCGACTTTGTTTACGAACTCATTGTGGTGCAACTTGCATTTGACTTATATACTGTTATGTTCATGGGTGTATAGGACTGTGCTGTGGATTTCTGACCGTATACGAAGTGATTTCTTTTCATTTCCCTACATACTATTTATATTGTTGTTTCCGCTATGAGAAAAGTAGTAGCCTGACCTCACCATTATAAGGTGACTACGTCTCTTTCTTTTATTTTCATTTCAATAATAAAAAAAACAATACATCGTGGTTCTGGCCCGTAAAACCGCATAATTTAATTTTCTTTTTTTCAAAATTAGGCATCTCGTATGTGATTTCGCAATCGCATGCCGCCTGTCGTCGAGCCTTGTCAGTGCAGCTGTCACCCGGTGACATGGGAATGCGCGGCACGAGATGCATCTGACTTAGTGAAACGCATTGCTCGGCATCCGTTTATGTAATGCACATAGCACGTGTTCCAGACGGCGTACGTGTGTATAGTGTACATGCACTCTATGCGCGGTTGTTTCCACGGCAGAGCGTTCAGATGCCTTATAGCGTCGGTAATTCGTCCTACACTCGTGTGTAGGTTACCCCTATGTACAATGCCCAAGCGTACCACCCACGTGTCACATATTATTGCGCCATTCTGGAACAGTGAAAAAAAAAAAAAAATACGCGGTTTCCACTGACCTGGAATTTTTATTGTAACAACTTTCGGAAGATTTCGCTTTAGAGCGCTCTTCTGTTATCGCTCAAATTTCGCAGCGAGATCTAACTCTCTCTCTCACTCTCTCTCTCTTGTTTTGTTTGTTTTCCGCGTCGTTCACAAACACGTCTGAAATCTTTGCATGTGTGAGAGAACAAAACGAGAAGTTACCGTCGTTTATTTTCTGTTTCTTTCGACAAGGTTAGTTTCGGCCTGCATTTTGAATAACAAATAGTCGCCAATTATTGGTTCTTTCGTTTCTGTAAAACAGTCCTAACATATATATATTCTTGGCCTATAAGATACATAAAGCTCTACATCTACCTCGCCGTCTTGTAAAGGAACTGACGGCTACGTTCTTCTGCCTGCAGAAAATTAAGTGTAAATGAAAAACGAATTGAATATTGTCCTATTCTATTCGGTTATCGAATCGAATGGTCACTATTCTAAAATACGTATTTTAAGGCGACAGCGTTAAAGGCCCTGTGTCGAAGAAAATCCAGTGTCGGCGTAGGCGTCGGCGTCCGCAGAAATCATCCTGAACCACGCATATTCTATACGGCACTGAAATTGTTCTTCTATTACTAAATTGGCACATACCTTTTGTCTTGCGTTCTTTACAAAGTTATTCCTCAGAATTTTGAGAATGGCAGCCCACAGACAGATGCCACGACACAAAACACCGGCAGCGCATGCCTTTTATGTTAAATATTCTCAGACTGAAATATGAACAGTGCGAAATACTAATAGAATATGGCGGCCCAAGCAAGAGGCCACGTTTCTACCAGAAAGCTCGCCTTCTTACATTGATTTCGCCGCCAGCGTTTCCCGGGAAACGTTACGGTTACGTGTGAACTGCAGTTGCCCAAAAGCGTGAAAAGCAGTGAAGGATCTTTGAATGCTATTGAGTTCCACTGTGGCGTCCTTTAAATTAATCGAATAGTTATCGAGCACTTCGCGTCGTCGACTGTGCACGGTAAAACATGAAATGGGAGCAACGAAGCGATAACTTTCGTCCCATGCACATAAAACATTAAACATGCTAAGAGCCAGGCCTTTTTCAGGAACAACAGCAACAAGAATACGATCACTCGCAATAAAATGTCGTTTAGACACGGCAGTCGGCAGTACTGTCAGGTGCTAATTATAGATGCAGCAGCTGCGCAGGACTAATCGGACTAAACGTAAATGTTTTTCATCGCAAAATGCTTGATACCATTTCGGCACCATCAACCGCGACCATTCAGACTAGAGAAAAATTGCATCTGAAACATCAAATGGCCCGTTAAACAAAAAAAAAACGCCGGCGTCCGTCTGTATCAGCGAAACGGCACCTAAATTCCCATTGGCTGCGACGCCACGTCCCGAACACGCCTCGACGGAGCAGATAGGGCGAAAGGGAACAACACCTGCTGCCGCCGGTAGCGCTCCAGGCGTTGCGTGAGGGGAGAGGGCATCGCCGCGACGCCACGTCACACTCCCTCTCGGAAGCCGGCGCGCGGTCCGCATCTCTCTCTCTGTTTCTCTCCACCGCTAGGCTTAACTGCTGCGCGCGCCTGCCGCGGCCTTGGGTGGCAGCGTCCTCGGTCTCTCGTGGCGCAGGACGGCGTCGGTGGCATGCGGCGTCGGCACCGCAGGCTGCTGCCGCTGCTTGCTGGCTCGGCTAGCACGTGCCGCTGTGCATACATTACTCGCAGCGCAAAACTCGAAGCACCACTCAGCGGCGTTCAATTGGACATCAACGCTTTCGCATTCATAACTCTTACCCCCGTATTCAGAAATGTATCTTAACCTGAAGCCCACGTTTGACTTAACTTAAATGACGCCTGTCGTGAACGCCCCAGAGGAAACGCAATGAGCGTCTTGGGCACGTTCACGCGAGGCGTCAGTTATATCGAGTCAAGCATGGGCTTCACGTCAAGATACATTTCTGAATACGCGGGTTAAGATGTACTTAGGGATCACCTGCCGTGGCATGCTTAGTGGCTATGGCGCTGGGCTGCTGAGTACGAGGTGGCGGGGTCGAATCCCGGCCGCGGTGGCCGCATCTCGATGGGGGCGACAGGCGAAAACGCCCCTGTGCTTATATTTAGGTGCACGCTTAAGAACCCCAGGCGGTCACAATTATTCTGGAGTCTCCCCGCTACGGCGTGCCTCATAATCGGATCGTGGTTTTGGCACGCGAAACCTCATAATTTTCTGCTTGGGGGTCCTCGGATTTTCTTTTCCCGCCCTGCCATCATTGCAGACTGTACGCGCATTTCCGGTTAGGTCGCGGAGGTGTACACATATTTTAATTGACCCACTAGCTAGGTTGCCTTTCGAGACCTTATGTGGTAATGTATAACCGCGTGTGCTCTGAAGAGCGCCGAGTTTGCGAAATGCTTAGTTTTACATAAAATCTGCCTTTGTGCTTCTGCAGATAAATGTTTTCATGTGCGGTGCATTCACAGAAAATGTCTAATGTTGTGAATACCAGGAGGTGAAAATTGGTTTAATAATTATAAAAGTTACCACATTGTTAGCAGACTATTAAAAGATTATATTTGATTTGATTCGCTTCCGCCGCTATACAATTCATATTCGATTCGGTCCTAAAATAGCTACTGTTGGCACACCCCTAGAATATATATAACCGAACCATGTGTTTTACGTAATGATCGATATGGTCTAAGAAACGTATTATATTACAGAAAAATTTTAACGATGACAAAGCAGCTTGTTGGAATAAGAACGCCGGTCGCTGCATTTAATATCGGTAATGACAATGAGCGAATCAGAGTTGTGAAGTTGCTAGCGTGCGGCTTTTTTATCCGTCACCTCCGTGGTTCTTGTAACAATTCTAGTAAAACACACACACACACACACACACGCACACACACACACACACACACACACACACACAACACACACACACACACACACACACACACACACACACACACACACACACACACACACACACACACACACACACACACACACACACACACACACACACACACACACACACACACACACACACACTGACCCCCTAAATAGAAAAATCCGCTTCCTATACAGTCACCAGATCTTTAACTTCTAATAAATGCAACAAACTTCATCCATGCAATTCGGAGCAGTGGTTACCGAGGGAAACGATTTCTCCGTTTCTCATTTATTTATTTATTTATTTATTTATTTATTTATTTATTTATTTATTTATTTCACTATACTGCAGGCCACGGCAGGCCCAAGCAGCAGTGGAAAATCTGCATGTAATTGGTATAGATCGGGATTACAAATGAATAACGCCATTAGCAATCAAACAGGGTTACATCCCTACACATATAATACGTACTTGGTAACGAGCAAAAAGAAAACTAAAACAACAATTTTTCTAGTGCCGTATGAAAATCGGCCTTCTCAAAAATGGTCAAATTTAAGCAATTAAGAGGCACCCAAGCTTAAAGCTTCGAACGGAACCCTTTTACAACGGCGAGAAGCGACTAGATTACTAGCGCACACAGCAGACTCCTGCAGTGCGAGCGCCGTCTGCTACACGCTGTTTACTTCACGCAGAAGGTCACATATATCGTGCCAGCGTTATCTGCGTGCACTTTAATATAATTTACTTTTAAACGCCCCGAAGGAAAGCTGCCGCACCAGTTTTTCAATGAAAGCCATTCTCTCTTAAAGGTGACTAAGGTCCTCGCAAAATACAAGTCCGCTTGTCGAAACGCTGGCTCCCGCTTTTACCTTGTTCTCGTGTTGCTCAAGGGTGTATATTGCTTTATAGCTCACACCCTTAATGACACCCTTTATTTTACGTAAAGGTGCGAGTTACAGAAATATTTACACCAGGCCTTATCTACTTTTAGGGGGTAAAATAATTTTACGGCGTGGTCCCGTGTAGAAAAAAAAAATTACGTGAAGCAGATTACGCACACGACTAAGATGTGTTGTCTACGATGCGCTTTCTTTCTTCTTTCTTTTTTCTGCGCAACTGCTGGGCCTGTGCATGCGCCAAGGAATTAAGGTGAACAAACGAAAAGAAGAATAACAGAAGTTCATCAAATCCAATCCAATCCAATTTATCAACGCATACGAGGTATTGTTTGTGAACGATGTGTGGGCCAAGGTCATCCACGGACAGCAAAGGTCGGGCGTAGACAGCTCCGCTGTATATGAAGGTGGACGGTGGTCAGCGTTTCCTTCCTGAGCTGGCGAAGCGATTTGCCTCATCAATTCTGATAGCAAGCGAGACAACTATAGCCTATCAAATAGGTGTATACGGGGTTCGATCACCTCAGCAGTTAAATTGCGTCCTGGAGGTTTCATACGCGCCAAAACCACGATCTGATAACGGAGGCACGACGTAGAAGTGAGCGACTCCAGAATGGTTTTGACCGCCTCGGGTTTGTCTCCAACGTCCACCTAAATCTAAGTGCGCGCACGAGCGTTTTTCTTTTTCATTTTGCCTCCATCGAAATGCGGCCGCCGCTGTGGGGATCGAACCTCGACCTGCAGAGCACCGCAACGCCGTATAGCCACTAATAAATAAAAGCTGCCGCGAGGCAGGTCTCAGCCAGTTACAACTTTCTTATAGAGGGACAAGTGCTGTTACTGTATACATATATAGCCGCACCCCTCTCTCGTCGTCCCATAAAGCGGTGAAGGCACTTTTGTGCTTCTTGAGGACGTACGACGGGCTTGCGTGAACGTCTGTGACTATTGGTGCAATTACCACTAGACCACATGCGTCAGCGAACTCACCGCTAATTTCCTTCTTTCCTGCCCTCCTCTCTCTCCCCCTTGTCATCTTTGTTTTCCCCTTTCCAATTCTGCCGGTGTAGGGTAGCCAACCGGACGTTATTCTGGTTAACCTCCCTGCCTTCCGCTTTTCTCTTTCCTTCCTTCCTGTATCCGCACGGATCAGTGTAGTAATAGATCTGCGATGCCCTTGTATATATGTCCGGTCGGGGCCGGCACTATATACGCGTTCTATGCGCTGAATGCAGCAGCGTGCGTCTTTATCCCTGTCCGAAGAAGACTTGGGTGAACCGCAAAACGTGAACAAGGTGAACGCAGGAGCCAACGTTTCGACAAGTGGACTTGTCTTCTTCGAGGCGCCTTCTTCGATCCGCCTTGAAGAGGACAAGTCGCCTTGTCGAAACGTTGGCTCCTGCATTCACCTTGTTCACGTTTTGCTCATCGCCTTGAATTTCCATCTCCCGCATTCCCCGTCTTTTCTCTGGGTGAACCGCGGAACTCGTATATACATGATCGGGATAGGGCGATTGTTCCCCTTGGACGAGGAATTTCCGGTATAAACGCGAATCACGCATAAGCTCGCGTTGACAACACGTTCCTACCTTTTAGCGCGTAGCGCGCCGGTCGCTGGTGTGTGTACCGATCGAATGATTCAGCGAGTTCTTCGCGGACCGACGTCCGTGGCGCGGCCTTTAATTGGGTTGCGCCGGTCTCTCGGAAAGGCCACCTTAACTAGATTACGTAGATGAAATGGACAAGTTGTAAGCGATGAAGCCAAGGATTCTCGAGGGTGCCTTCCGGCAAGCACCTCGACATACCGTCGTACGCCCCAGCGCCCCTCGTGCTCACCTCGTGCATACTGGTATAACGTGAGCGCGCTGCAGTGCCATCGGTGTAACGTTTAGCCTCCGTAATTACAGAGCTGCTGCAGCGAATTAGATTAGAGTGCTGGACTTTTGATGCTTAACGGCCCAGGATGCCGGTATTGAGAGGCTGTAATTATACGGTTCCTCGTGGCACATAGTTATTAAACTAGGCAGTATGCGCAGGCCTGATGAGAGGGCATGTATATAGACTAGTTATTTATGACGCATACATTACGTCGCCTATGGCGTAGGGTCATGCCTCGATCAACTGAAGAGAAGTAACGTCAACCGTACGACGTGACATTGTCCAGTGTCCGAAGCGCTTCGCACCTGCTGCGTCTGCGGTGGATGCCCGCCATCTATACATTGAACGAGTGCCCATGGGACAAAGACAACTCGCGCAAGTTACTTGCAAGGTGCGAAATCGAACAATGATGAATCAAGCTGAAGACAACGAAAGATGCACTGTGGACAACACATGTTATAAGTCATCGTTGCAGTATCTCTATATGAAACTGGCTTGTATGCTGATATGTTTAGTTCCATACTGACGTTATGACGCGTGGAAACCTAAGCAACAAAAAAATTAGAGTCCACACACACACACCGCAGCTATGGCCTTTCGCTACTGCGCTCGAGGTCCTGGGTTCGACTCAAACAGTGGTGAGACCGCATTTCGATGGAGGCGAAATGCGGAAGCGATCGTTTACCGTGTTTTGGGCGTATACGTCAAAGATCCCCAGGTGTTCGTAATTAACTCCCGAGTCCCCAACTACTGCGTGGTTTATATATCGCTGGTTCTTGGCCACGTATGTAAGCCTCAGAATCTAACCTTTTTAAAAAGTTTTTAGGTCCACCAAGAGGTATCTGGACTGTAGCTGGCCCGACGACAACAGGCGCGAGAGATAACGATGAGGACGATGTAACGATGATGGCGATTACGGTGACGGCGATAACTGCGACGCTGATATCCTTAGTGGTTCTTGCTTCAACAACCATATATATGGAGAGACCCGCGATCATCCTGACTATGTTCAGTGGTGCACGTATACAACTGCCCTTAGATATGACCAGCAGCGGGATCGCTTGCGGGACCGTTTGAACACAGAGGTTTGGCCCTTCTCCACCGACCCGCCCTCCATCTGTGAGCAAAGTGCTTCGACCGTGGCCGTGCGCTGATTAACGTCCAGGGGTGCGCCGTTGTGAAGTGCCCATCGCAACGTTTAGAGGAAAGCACTCTCTGGATTGTTTCTGAATGCCGTGTGTTTCTTCCTTCTTTCCTTTCTTTCTTTTTAGATTTTCTTTTTTTATTCGGGGGATTTGTCGTGAGGCATATATGTAGTTCCGTGTTGTGTTAGTTCCACTTTAGTGGCTTATGCATTTCGCTTATCAAGTCTGTGTGCAAGCCTTGATGTCATATGTTTGCTAACAGTTCTGTGGGATTCCCTCGGGGTGACGTGGTGACCTTGGGACCAAATGACTAGGCCGTGCTTCCAGTGCTGATGGCCGTGATGGCACTAGTTTGCTTGTGACTTGCGTTATAGCGCGTGGATTTTTAGTGTTATTGTTTTTTCTGAACGTGTTCTTCATCTTGTTTTGCCCATCTTTGTTTCTTTTCTCCATCAGCATAGTGTTTGGGGCTTAGAATTAGCCAGCCGTAAGGAAGCCTACCTTCTCATTCATTGTCTTCAAATAATAATAATAATAATAATAATAATAATAATAATAATAATAATAATAATAATAATAACCAAGTCCGGCATTTCCAGACCAACTGTAGTATCAAATTAGAATATTTCATAACTGTTTTCAGATGTTCATACTTGCTAATCATCTTCGTTTACCTGCGAGGAGCGTGCAGTATAGAGTTTCTAAAGAAGAATGAAATTCACGGTGGTATATTTTACTCGCCAAAACCACGATATGATTCTGATGATTACAGGATTACGAGGGTGTAGTTTCTATACAGCTTTGCAAACGTGTGTCAGTACTGCGTCTAGGTCTCCGGTGATGACGATGGCACGTACGTTTGCGGATGGTAACGGGAGCGAAATGCTGAAAGGTGCATATTCCTTCACCGACCATGGTCCGCACATTCAAAAAAAAGAAGTGTACAACCTTTGGGGTGTAAACTGCCTTGCCCGCGTTTCCTTTCTTGGAAACTCTGCGCCCGCTACACTCGTAAACAAATGTACACCCTTTGGGGTGTATATTTGACACACAACGATACACTCTTAGAAAAATGTACACCCTTTGGGGTGTATCTTGTCCCACAACAATAATCGTCATCCGTGCTGCCCACGTTTCCTTTCTTTAACGCTGCGAGCCCGGTACTTTCCAGCCACGAACTGCATGCGCCTTATCAGTGTGACGCAGCATTCTCGACAGGAAAGTAGCGAGCGCCGAGTTTTCAGGAAAGGAAACGCAAGCAAGGCAGATGACGATTATTGTTGTGGGACAAATATACACCCCAAAGGGTGCAACCATTTTAAGAGTGTAGTCGTCATCTGTCTCGCTTGCGTTTCCTTTCTTGAAAACGTTGCGCCCGCTACTTTCAGCGTGCACTCTTAAAACTGTTGCACCCTTTGGAGTGTAAATTTGTCCCACAACAATAATCGTAATCTGCCTTGCTTGCGTTTCCTTTCCTGAAAACTCGGCGCCCGCTACTTTCCTGTCGAGAATGCTGCGTCACACTGATAACGCGCATGCCGTTCGTGATCGGGAAGTACCGGGCTCGCCGCGTTAGAGAAAGGAAACGCGGGCAAGACGGATGACGATTATTGTTGTGGGACAAGATAAGCCCCAAAGGGTGTAAATTTTTTAAAGAGTGTGAATTCTCTGTCACGCTGATAACGCGCACGCCGTTCGTGACTTGGAAGTACCGCGCGCGCAGCGATAAAGAAAGGAAATGCGGACAATACAGATGACGATTATCGTTGTGTGGCAAATATACGCCCCAAAGGGTGTAATTTTTTGTTTAAGAGTTTACTCGCCTGTCAACAGTGCTATGTACGTCACGCTGGTTGATGATCTGGAAGTACCGGGTGTGCAGTGCTGTAAGGAAAAGGAAAGGAAAAGCACTCAAGATAGGCGACGATTATCGTTCCGGGACGCGGATACGGCCCAGAGGGTGTAATTTCCAGAGCGCACGGGCGTGCGTACTCCGGTATACGTGGAGGTGTATCCTTCACTCCGGGTAGGCCGCTCCGCGGGAGACTGCGCACCCCCCAAGTGTGCACCGAACTCCCGAATTACTCCGAATCGATGCACCCACAGAAGTTTCCGCTCCTAATGATGTTTATCCAACCGGCTGTCGAAAAAAAAAAGAGAGAGAAACGAGGAGGAGATCGTGAGAGAGGTAGAGACTGAGAGAGAAACGGTTGTCTCTGTCAACGACCGCCCTGCCCTCTATTGGCGGCGAGGAGTTACGGAGTTGCCATCTATCGGAAGCGCCTCGATGGCGTAGTATGAGGGATCACGTGGCGCACTCCTCATAGGTTTTGCTGTCAGCGCTCGCTGAAAACACCACGCGCGAGCTCTCCCGGACATTTCTGTAAGTACTTTCGAAACGAGAGCAATTTCTTACTGTCTAAATAATAATCTTGGGCAAACTCAAAGCACACAATCGTTTACAGACGCTATCTCTTTACCGAATACGTACAGCGAACGCCACTGCACGCGGTCGCCGCGATGGAGTCTCCCGAACCGGCTTCTTGCGTGAAAGGTAGGTAAACGCTGAGAGCAAACTATGTGAAATATGTTCTTATAGTGTTTGTATAACTAAATGGAGTGTAATAGAACGAAGCCTTAATGCAGCGATCGCGCAGATTCGCAGCGACCGACTGCGCGTCTGCATGCTTGTCCGCGCGCTGTGTCGCTTTCTCTGCGCGCGCGTTTTCGCACCGTGCCATGAGCTTTAGGCCGCAGAATATGAGCATTTGACAGTATACAAGCAACCATTGTTGCGTGGGCGCTATCAGAGCTGTTCAAAAATAATTTCTTTGTAGAGACTTCGACGCCTACGGGGACTGTGATGTGCCATCGCGACGATTCAATCTTTTTTTTTCTTCTAAATTCTTCGACCTTTCAATACTATTTCTCGAGTTGCGTCGCACTGTATGTTTATCGGTGTTCTCAGCGTGCAATTTCCCGCTGCTCCTTTTTTTTAATCCAGTGCATTAATTCATAACACAAACATGACCATATGTCATGCTTTTTTTAAATGTGCTTCTTACCGCACCCTTTCCATTCCAGTGAACTTGCCAGTATCTATAGCATCGACAAGTTCATAGACCAAACCGTCATGACATTAGTCGGGCAGCGGACTCGGGCGAGCGTCTCAGTGCGCGTTTTCAGAACATCGCAGACCGGGCGCCGTAGCAGAAATCTTCCTCGCGTCTGTGCTTGCTGCATACCCGAGTTGTAGCCGATGACTGTTTGCCGGTTTTATGTTTCGCGAGCCAAGCTTCACGCAGCTTCTTGTCCTGCGGCTACGTGTGAATGAGCCTGACACCGGCCTCCGTTACGTGCGTCCGGCCCTGCGGCACCGAGCAGTAGCCTACCATGTTGCGCGCCTTCAAAGGCAGCCGCTACCTATTGTAGTGCTTTCAAGCGTTGTAAAGGTGACACTCGAAGCGGGAAAATTTCGCCTCTGGAACGCAGCGTACGAGAGAATTTAAACTCGTTTTCAGCTCGCTTCGGCGCGCCCGAAGCAGCCGACGCGGCCGCTATGTCCACGTGATCCCTCCTAGCACGTCACGCCGACGGTGGCGCCAGCTTTTCCAGTGGTGGAGCTCGAGGCCAATAGAACGCGTCCTGCCCCGCATTGCCAGCTCAGATAAAGCCGCATCAACGCCTAGCGAATGTTCTCTATGGTATCTCTGGTTGGCTCACTTGGCAGGTCACCAAGAGCTCGATAGAAGCTCGCGATGTCTGTGCAGACAAGTGTTACGCAACTCGCGCGCGCATGCCACTGCGCTTCGTGCGCTATAAATTGCGCGCTGTGTAGAAACGATCGCGGAGGAGCATCGGAAGCTCGCGGGACACCTTCTTCTTTCAGAGGGGGGTCGTCGCACGCAGCTGTCGCCCGGCGGCGAATGGCGCCGCGTTTGCGATCATTTCGACGGCCGCGAAGGGGGGGGGGACGTTATATAACGGCGCGAAATCGACACCGTTCGCCGTGTGCGTGCCACTACAGTGCACCGCCCTCGCTCACCGTTCGGCTACAGACTGCTTTCGGGAACTGTCGCCGCGGGACTCTTTGGATTTGGCTGCACTTTCGCGAACCGCGTTGTCGGGAGGAGGAGGAGGAGGAAGTAAACTTTATTAAGTATAAACCCCATGCAAGCGATCTTGCACGCGACAGCGACAAGCGACGCGATGGAGATGGCTGTCGCGTTCGCTCGTCGCCTACAAGTTGCACCCCATGCGAGCGATGACTTCGAGCGACGTCTCCCCAGTGTTGCCGGTATGAGGGCAGCAATATAGGCGCCGAAACTAGCGTGACGCGTGCTTTATTACCTTAAGTTGATGTGTTTTACTGTAAAAGGCAGCATAAAATATTTCTGAAAGTCTTGCAGTAGGTTCTTATCCTTGCACGTATAAAAATTCAATCGTTTGCTCGTTCCGTGCGAGAATCGGAAGTATATATTTGAGTTATGTACATCCAGTTCCGGCTTCGCGCTATTGGCTAGTCGCTCATAGCACTTCCGGGCGACGAGCGACGAATTCTAGATTTGCAGAACCCAGCGACCGCGCGACAAGACCGAGCGATCTGTTCACGCGACGGCCCGATCCGTCGCTCGTCGCTGTCGCGCACAAAATCGCGCTCATGGGGTTTGGCCTTTACTCTAGAAAAAGTAATTCAGCGATCGGGCCGGACGTCTTGACCTTCTGTTGGTCGATGAACATCTCCGGCCTGCATGGTTGGCGCCCCTATTCCAGGGCACCACTGAGCGTGGCTGCTCGTCGGGCATGATCCACCAGCTTGCGTTGGAGGCTATAGGGTCGCCGCTGGAGAGCACGCTCGATCTCCCATTGCTCCGCACTCGGATTTTCTATTTTGACGGGAAGTGTGCCTTGCGCGGTGCCGTGACGTATGTGAACTGTAGCTCCCAATATATATATAGTTCAGCGAAAGCCTACGGTTCTCCCGCACCCGGCAACTTTGGAGGCGCATGGCGTCGTGGGCAAACTCGCGGTACACCTGGCGACGTGGCGCAGCGATGGTTGGTGCGCGGATGAAAGGGTCTCCCGCTTCTATATATATATATATATATATATATATATATATATATATATATATATATATATATATATATATATATATATATATATATATATATATACATCGAAGAGGGATGCCGGTGAAACAGATCGTTTTGGCGAGAGCGAATGAGTATTGAAGAATCTCCCTGCATGCACAGTATAAACTATAGTTCCGGCCAGCATACAGTTTTCTCGCTTCACAGCTGGGCGGAATATGCGCCCAATAAACTGCGAGACAAGATGTCCGCCAAAACGACTCGATAAAGAGGCATCCGCCAACCGTCCGCAATCGGGTTTCCACCAGGTTGCGAACAGGTCCGTTTCAACGGTTATCTTTTCCGACGCGCCGATCGTCCGATGGATCGATCGGGTTTGACGTACACAGTATACATGTGTATGGCACTTAAATGGCGAATAACCAACTCTCGTAAAACGGGCATATCTCTTGCAAACTCGCGTACGTCAGAACGTTTAGGACGATGACTTCTGTCGGAACCTGCCGCGTGGAACCTGTCGGAAAACTTTAATGGGAACGTTTTGGCAGTTTTGTTCGACGCCAGTTGTAGTGGGAG
Source organism: Dermacentor albipictus (assembly GCF_038994185.2). Classification (NCBI taxonomy): domain Eukaryota; kingdom Metazoa; phylum Arthropoda; class Arachnida; order Ixodida; family Ixodidae; genus Dermacentor; species Dermacentor albipictus. Next base: position 44,521,865 of record NC_091827.1, read on the forward strand.
GGGACACAACCTGGGCCAGGGGGCGCTGCGGACGGCAGTGAACAGCGCCCTCACCGAGCGGCTCCTCCTAGTTGATCGGGCAGGCCGACGAGCTCCTCTACTGAGTTGAGTGTGTCTGCATCACAGTACGTGAAAAAAGAAAGCCGTTTTGCGCGCGCTCGTCCTTTCTCATTCGCTCCGCTCGCGTTGGTGACTTCGCGAGAAAAATTTGATTCGCGCGCGCGCGCGCTCTGACGTTTGCAGGCTAGGCTCGAAATCTCTTTCGCGGGCGCGCGCTCCTGCTTTCTTCTGCGGCGCTTGGACATCAGAGTTAAAGTAGCCTGTCTTGCGCGTGCTCTTTCGCCCACGCTTGAACGCCGTAGTGCGTGAAGTGGGTGTCCAGCGATGTACACACTTATGGTATCTTCGACTGGTCGCCTGTATGCCCCGAAGCAGAGTCGGGTAGATCGGTCGTTTCCCGAGCTCAAAGGTAGGGGACAAGCGCGCAAGCCGAACGTGCGACTCGCTCGCGGAGGAGGAAATTGCTGATGCCAAACCACGTGACTACTGCCAACGTCCGATGTTTCGCCTATCCAAAGCTCCCGGCGCTGCCAGAAAAACCGGCGGACGTACCGGCGGGACGAACGTTCGTCGAGACGCCAGCATGCAGTGGCTAAGGTTGCCAAGGTTACGGTGGGCCGTCGCCAACAGCAGCGACGCGGCGCTGCGATGACGTTTCACTCTCGATGACTGCTCCGATGACAGGGCTCGGAGCGCCTCAGAGCGCTCCAAGATAGAGGAGAGCAATCAGGAAGAACCAGCCGAATGCAGGGCGCGCACCCTCTTTCAACCAGTCGAAGACAACGCCGCTCGCGAGAGCGCTCCAGAGTGCTCATAAAAGACCAGCCGAAGATAGCATTAGATGTGGTTTCAAGAAGATAGCCGACAGTGATGCTTTTTTTCGCATTGCGAACATAAAAAAGGGACACCTGTTGGTGGCTCATGTGCACTGTGTTGAGCAGATTGTTCAAGAGAACACCGTCTTCGTCAAGGCGAAGTGTGTGTCACAGGTGAACGACAACATCGTTTACGACGTGGAATTTGAGGTAACTATTTCACCTTTTTGCATGCTCAATTGAGCAAACGTTCAGCTTTGTAGGGTGACCGGAACCATTCTGTGCGCTTAGTGTATGTGTCAAGATAGACGGTCAGGATAAATGTATGTGTAACGACGGTCAGGGTAAGTGACATTGACCTAAAGGTCCCAACCTGAGGGCTTTTACTGTAAAGATCTCCAACATCAAGGCCTTTAGCATAAATGCATTCACTCTAGAGGCCTTTGAGGCTAGCACCTGTTAGTAAACAAGTATATGTGACTTGTAGGCCACAATGAGACACAAATGCTTTCGCATTCACAGCACGCAAGTAGTCTTAACTGTACTCCGTAATTTGTTTACAGCTTGCATGGTCATGCCCCTTAAAGCGCCAGCTTAAGATTCGCCATGGCAAGTGTACTTGCAAGGCTGGTATCCAGGGGCACTGCAAGCACGCTGCTGCTGTGTGCTTTTTCATCAACTCTCACGAAGAGAAGTCCTGCACAAGTCTGCGGACGGCACTTGAGTCTGCGGACGGCAGTAATCCAGGCTTGCCGCCTCTTTTGCTCGTACCATTTTCCCGGGAACCGGTGGAACTTCACGGGTGGTTCTCTGCCTTGGGTGTTGATGGAACTGTTGTGGCAGCCGACAACACAACAGTACACTTCCCCGCTTTTCGACCGCCGCGAAACCGTTCCAGCCATACTTCAAAATGAGCCACAACTCCTCCTTGTACGCCTGCGAGGCACCGCCGCGAGCACTCGCAAAAAGATTGAGCGCGAGCAGTACGCGCGGCCGCCGAAACGTTGCTTGGTGACTGCGCTGCGCCGGCGACGCGCCCGCTCAGTAGTACCGAATCTGTCCGCGAGGCGAGCAGTGGCGCTGCGACAAACTTTAGCTTGGGGTCCCTAAGTCAGATAAATTTATTGGAGGCCTTGACGCGCGTGCTCTTTTCGCGCGTCGGCGCCGCATGCTGGAGGTCACGTGATCTGCCGAGTTTCGGAGGCACGTACGTCCAGTGATGCCACGGCTGCTGATTTATCAGTAGATCTACTGATTTTTAAAATTTTCTGCTGATTCAGTGATAAAGCGCTGGAATCTGCTGATTTTCTTGCTTTTCTACTGAAACGAAAGCGGAATCTGCAACTTTTTCAGTACAGAGGATGGATGGATGGATGGTTATAGAGGAACACAGAGGCTATATTAATGTGATGCCACCTAGCGAGACAAAAAAAAAACGTGGTTGGCTTCGGAGTTAAAATACATTCTTGCGTCTCCAGACTCTCAAACGTGGCGCTAACTCTGTCTTTGAGCAAAGTGGGGAAAAGGCATAGAGTTTCTATGCTTTATGGGAAAAGGTGAGGTGGTGAATTTGTGAAAGTGGGTGCATACCGAACCCCACAACTATGAAACCACCACTATCATCATCATCATGACAACCTATTTTTATGTGCACTGCAGCACGGAGGCCTCTCCCAGCGATCTCCAATTACCCTTGTCTAAAGCTTTCAGGCACTAACTACTATCTGATGCCTTTGAATAGGCCATCGGAGGGCTTCACTGTTTTTAAATTCGTGCTTGACAATGGCTCTCTGGATCCCTGGGTTTTTCAATAGTATCGCTAAGAATCTCGGGATCAATTTTTGTACTATTTCCTGGAAGCTACAATACTTCAACAGAGTACTAATATAAGCGCTGAATTCGTGGGCTCATAAACTGAGTGCAAAAATTGAAATTAAAAAATCTACTGATTTCTACTGATTTTTCGCGAAAAAATCTACTACTATTTTTTAATGTGTCGTGGCAACACTGCGTACGTCACGGAGAAACGGTAAAACGGAGCGGCAGCACGGAACGTTCGCTCGCGAAAGTGAGGGGGGCGGGGGAGGGGGCTGTTTCGCTGGTAAGCGAGCGTTTGCTGCACAATAAACTGAAACAGTTTACACTGGCTATCCAAAACCGTCTTGCTTTCGTGTAATATTTTAACACCTCGCTACGCCTGGCGTCATTGGTTCGCCCTTGGGGGCGAAACTGCGAGCTTTTCGTTTAACGCGCGTGCTTACCGCGTGCTTACCAGCGTTGTCCTGTCCGTTTCTACTTACTTTTGCTCGCGTCCGTGATTGCTGGAAACCGTTACGTGTTAACTGGTGCAAGTGCGGCGCTACCAAGAAAAAAAAAAAACCCGGAGTGACATGCCCGAACATACGCGGATGTTTGTGCGCCTGCGTGTCGACGCCGTCATATAATGAGCTCGCTCATTCTCGGCGCGTCCCTCCCCTTCCTCCTCCCGTGCCAACCGCTCCCCTCCCCCACCCCAGGGACGCGCGCGCGGCGCTCCGAAAGCGCGCCAAGGGCTCTCTCTCTCTCCCCTACTGCAGCATGGGTTTCGCAAGCCTCGTGCTCTTTCTCTCCCCCTACTTTCATTCCCTGCCCCCTGTGCGGCGCGGTTGAGGTGTCCTCTGCCGAGAGACAGTTACTGCGCTGCACTTTGCCCCATCCTTTCCTTCCCTTCATCAAGAATCTCCTTCTCTCTCGCGAACTGCGGGCGTAGTCCGCGCGGGAGAGATCGACAAAGAGAGAGACTTGGGGCTCGCGACGTGCTTACGTGATAAATTGTCGCGTGCGGCGCGCCGCGACCACTTGCGCAACGCGTGTACGCGCGCGCAGCGCCCGACTGGCTCGCGCGCGACGCCAGGATCGTCGTCGTCGCCGCGGTTGCTGCTGGCGGCGGCTGGCGTCGCTTGCGCAATACGCCAAGCGCATGCGCGCCATGGGGTCCGGCGGTGTTCGTTGGTCGCGTGGCGCGTTCGCGCTGGTGGCCCTTCCTTCCCTTGCCCGGATGCCCGCGTGCAAGTACGTACCAAGGTTGACGACTGGGCGTGTTGGTATAGCATATTGGAGCTTGGAGTGCGCAACAGTTTGACGATACACACAGAAGAGACACGTGTGAATAGACACACAAGAGACACAGAAGACACACACAGAAGAGAAGAGACACACAAGAGAAGTGTGTGTGTCTCTTCTGTGTGTATCGTCAAACTGTTGCGCATTCCAACCTCCAATAAGCACGTACGTAGTTCTTCGCCAGCCCTTTGTTGGCTACAACAAGAGAGGAACGCCGCTTCTCGCGCACCTATTTGCCGTTTCTCGCTCCTGGGACTGTGTGGATGGATGGATGGATGGATGGATGGATAAAACTTTATTCAATCTATTTGAATGTGGTTGGGCTCCTAGACGTGCGGGAGCCCCCCGGCCGACATCTCTAGGCAAGCACGGTCCACCAGCCAGAGCTGGTCATCCGAGCAAGTGGCCCGAAGAGCGGCCTCCCACGAGGAAAAGGAAGCGTTGGGAATAGGCTCTAACTAATATTAACTTCTAATATTAACTTCTAATTTTAAGAAACTATATCATGAAAATTATTATTAACGATTAGAATTAATTTCATATCACATTTTCATTAAAAAAAAATTCCTATTTAGGTATTCATTCTTTTTCAACCCACTGCCGCCCGATTCATGGCCAATCCCCCGTAGTGGGTTGTGCTATATCTACAGGCTCCAAACCAAACCAAGCCGTGGGCGTGGGGCAGCTCCACAGACTGGAAAAGACCCGCCCGGGGCGCTCGGCAGGTGGTGCATTGTGGACTATGGAGACCATGGTGAAAATAAATGTGCCAGATGGGGAGGAATAAATGCTTTGGTCTCGATCTGGCGCCAGATTGAACTCTGATGGGCGGTAAGGGAATGGTGAGGTGGAGCTGAATCTCGTCTGCCGTCCCTGTATTGTGTGCGCGTACGCGTGCCTTGCGCAACAGTGGGGCACGATCGGCAGGCTGGATAAATTTGGCTCGGCCTCGCTACTCTGGAAGTGGCAGGACCCGCGGCTTCCTATATGCCGACAGACGCGAAGCTGGGGACGTATTCTGAAACGTTCGCCGCGGCGAAAGTTTCGCACTGGCCACGCCTCCGCCGTTGCGGCGCGCTCTGAATGGCTGCTTTGACAAAACCGGAAATTCAGGTGGCGCAAGTGAATTTCCGGTTTTGTCAAAGCAGCCATTCAGCGCGCGCCGCAACAGCGGAGGCGTGGCCAGTGCGAAACTTTCGCCGCGGCGAACGTTTCAGAATACGTCCCTTGGAGAGCGTGCCTATAAACTTCGAAGCTGAGATAGAGCTGGGCCAGGTGGAATCCGTTCGCAGGTCAATTGTGCCTTCTTATACGGTGATGTGCGTTTTGGTAACGCAATAATGAGACATGAATGACGTTATGTTGCGCGTTTTGTTGTGCAAGGAGAACGCGGCTGCATTTTTTTTTTGCACGTGCTGTACGCCATTGCCATTTGCCAACCGTGAAGGATCAGAATCCTTATATATAGTCGGCTATACGTGTAATAAGCATTCAGCTTCTTCAGCCGTCTAGCAGGCTGTGTGTCGACAATCTGCTGAAGATGACAGCCACGATGATGATTGCTGGAGGGTCGAAAATTCAGCTTGTTAGTACATTGTCGGAAACTTTCGAACAGCGCTAAACGACGGAGCAACAAACACAACTCATGGGCGCAGGCTAACAACAAACGTTATATTCAGCGCCCATGCATTTGTCTTTCTTTGTCCAGTCGTTTATCGCTGTTAGAAAGTTGCCGATGGTAGGACGATGAACATAAGCCGAAAACAGGTTTGGGGATGAGAAGAAAAATCCGCAAATAATTTTATGTTGCACAAAATAGACGTACACCGACCGTCTTTTTTTTTTCGGCCGCAAAATAAACACGCAGATAGCTATACTATATAGAAAAGCAATGGAATCGCCGCAGCTATAACTACAAGGGGCGCGATGTGTCCTTACAAGGAATTCGCACCTCCCAAAATTTTTCTGTTGAAGTAACGGGTCGCCCCCCTGTATAGGCGACCCGGGCGCGGGGGAGGACGTGTCAAAAGGTGTCGCGCGCGCATGGCGGGACACTATAACGACATTCCTCGAGGATCAGGCGATCCTCTTGACGACCCCCATGAAGAGCAGCAGGGACAGCTCCCGGTGCAGCACGTAGAAGATGAACGGCCTGTTCACCACGAACGGGATGGTGGTGCGTACCGTGCTGGTCCGGCGCACGCGCGCCTTGGTCTTCGTTCCCTCCTTCTTCAGGCAGCTGGTCTTGGGCTGCGCCGCGGCGCTGGGCGGCGTGGCGCTGCCGCTGCCGCGCCGCCGCGTCGCCGCCTCGACGGCCTCGGCGATGGCGGACGCGGCCAGCGGCGACTCCTCGTTGCTGCCGCGGCTCGCCGTGCTGCTGCGGCGTCGCGCCAGCGCCGAAGCTGCGAAGGGTTTTTTCGAGTCGTCGTAATCGAAACGGTTTCGAGGAGCGCACGCGCGCGCGCGCGCCGCGCTGCTCGCCCAACCACATGGCCCAACCACATGGAGCGCCCAACCACATGGAGCAGACGGACTTCATGGGGCGCCGGTCGGCGTCGCGCTGCGTCGTCTGCCGTAAAGCCCCGTAAACTTCGTAAAGTACTGCCACGCTTTGAGGAATGCCGCCTCCTCCCCGCGCGCTCTGGCCGAGGCCGACGCCGCGTCGCTATTGGCCTAATAGCATCACGTGGGCGCTCGCGCCGTGCATCAGCGCCATTTTTGCTCGAGAAGCGTCTACGGAGTGGCGAGGAGCGTATGTTGGCGCCGTTGCTACGCTCGAGCAGTGTAGGCGGCGCCTTGGTCGAAGAGGGAGCGTGAAAGAGAGGAGAAACGAGGAGGAGTGAAGCCAGAGGAGGAGAGTGTCAATACTTTGCGAAGTTTAAGGGGTTTTAGTCTGCCGGGGATCGAAAGGCGTGAACGCGAGGTATGGCGGGATTCGCGTTCGCGAGGTATAGCGGGTGACACGGGACTAATTGTTGCTTTCCGCGTTTCTACTAAGCGCGTCTGTAAGTGTCAGCATCCTATGCCGGGAGAGCTGAGTTCCAAGCGCTCCCTAACTTCCTATCTCTGTCCTTCTTTGCGTCCCTTCTCCTTTTCCCACACTGCTGACCGACACGACAGTTACGGTAAAGTCAGCCAGGCTTTTATGTTCGTTTCTTTCTCAACTAATCTCTCTGTCTCTCGTCCGGCGTACGCCGGCCGGATTTCATATACTTGCGAGCGCCCCCTTCGGGCGCGTGTGGGCGCTGTGATCTGGCGCGAGCGGGCGTCGATGCGAGCATCGCCCCCGTCGTGGCGTTGCCCTTGACGACGCCGGCCGGCGCCGACGTCGCATAATCCGTCGTAAACTTGTTCCTTGTGGTTGGGACTTAAGAAACCGCGTCTACGACTACGCGTGCACTCCGTTTCACACATATAACAAGGCAAACGCTACGATGGTTAGAGAGACTAACCCTCCGTGGTGGTTTAGCGGGTGTTGCAGTACTAAGCACGAAGGTCGCAGGATCGAATCCCGGCCGCGTTTCGACGGGGGCGAAATGCGAAAAAACGCCGGTGTCCTGTGCATGGCATCGGGAGAGCACGTTAAAGAACCCCAGGTGGTCCGAATTTCCGGAGTCCCCCACTACGGCATGCCTCTTTGTTAGGTCGCGGTTCTGTCACGTTAAAACCCCGTAGTTTAATTATAATTTTTTTAGAGAGAGACCTATATCTCACTGCTCGCACTTCGCGACCAAGAAATAGTGTGTCACGTACGAAAGAAGTACATAAATGTGTACGACGTATCGCCCGATGCAATACTGTCTCATTTTTTTAATGTCGCAAAATGTGAACTATAGTCTTACATAAAAAAATGGCAGTGGCTTAGGTAAGGTTAAGCCCAGGATGCGAAGCATAGTAGCCTTTATTTTAGTTGTTGAACCACTGTTTAGCCTGGTGAACTGCTGTTGCTTGGCTATATTTGGTTCGGCTAGACGAAGAAACAACTCATGCATTACTGCTTCGCCTTCAAGAGTGGAACGCGACAGCGTTCCCGTCGACCCGCCAAGGGGTGTAAGACAATGGGCTACAGGGCAGCGACTACGCGCCCCGCATTGGACGCGGTGAGCGTCGAGCAAAGCAGCGTTCGGCGCGGCAACGAAATGTGCGCCTGAGCAAGAGACGCACGCCTTAGAAACAGCTCGTTTCTAAGGCAACACCGCATTCACTAGAGGCGCTTTTGTACCGCTTTGAAGCATCGTACTCGTGGCTCAGTGGTAGCGTCTCCGTCCCACACTCCGGAGACCCTGGTTCGATTCCCACCCAGCCCGTCTTGCAAGAGTTGAGCCAAAGCCACTTCTCTGTCGTGACGTCACGGTGTCACGTGGTTTCAAGGCGACACCGCCGCGCCTGAGGAGCTGGGTTGAGCTCTCGTAATATGCTTCGCATAAAATGTCTTGCACATCTGGAACTATTTACCACTCGAGATAGCGCACGTCGTATGCTGGGAGCACGAATGGGCACAAATAATGAGTGACTCGATGTGCAACCTCATACGTGCACGACTTGTAGTAAGCTGTAATACGTGAACTGCACACACACACACACACACACACACATATATATATATATATATATATATATATATATATATATATATATATATATATATATATATAGTAATTCTGCATAGTTAGATGAAATCAGAAATGACTGCACTCCGCGGCTGCGCGCGACGCGTGACCTTTTACAGCTGCGAAAAAAATGCGCGACTATCGAGAAGTCTATGATCGCGATCTATATAGTTGCGTATTTCCGAACCCTGCCTATAGCTCCCAAGTGTGAAGCGTATGGTCGTGTACCCGTGTACCAACAAGACGTCAGACAAATTTCCGCCAACGGCTTTCCTTAGGTTTCCGGAGGTGAAGGTCTTCCAGCACCCTTATGGAAGACAGCTGTACATGTAAAGACACGTCGTCGAACGGGTTGGGCGGTTTCCATACACGCGTGTTCTCCACTTTAACCCGACAATGCCGGAACGCCATTAAAGACATTAATTAAAATCAGATTACGAGGCACGTGGTAGCGGTCGACATCCCCGTTTAGTTTTTAACCACCTGGCATTTTCTTTAACGTGGCGGAGGGGGGAAGGCTTAAGAAGAGAGCAGATTGGGTGAGGGAGCAAACGCGAGTTAGCGACATCTTAGTTGAAATCAAGAAAAAGAAGTGGGCATATGGGCAAGGCATGTAATAGGGAGGGAAGATAACGGATGGTCATTAAGGGTTACGGACTGGATTCCAAGGGAAGGGAAGCGTAGCAGGGGGCGGCAGTAAGTTAGGTGGGCGGACGAGATTAAGTAAGAAGTTTGCAGGCACAACATGGCCACAATTAGCACATGACCGGGGTAGTTGGAGAAGTATGGGACAGGCCTTTGCCCTGCAGTGGGCGTAGCCAGGATGATGATGTTGTTGTTGTTGATGATGATGATGATGATGATGATGATCGATGATGCAGAAACTGAAGTTTAACCTCTCCGTCGGCTCGAAGTGCAGCGCGAATGCATTCGTGGAGTTTATCCCGAGAGTTCCGAACCTCCTCGAGAAATCCACAGGCGCCATCTTAGCCGGAACGTTTAATCGAAGCTCAATCAGCCGTTCCTTTGTTACCGAGCAAGACAAGCGGGGACGTTGGTGCCAACGTTTGCCTTTTTCTCATGCAACTGCAGCCGATTAATGGCGATAAAAAAATAATGACATTAATAATAAACAAGAAGAACGCAGCTTCGTCCGAACGGCGAAGTATCGATAGCAACGTACACTGTAAAATAATTTACACCCTTAGTGAAAAAGGGTGTAAATGTGTCTATAACTCACACCCTTAGGGTGTCCGTTACATAAATCCCACCCTATAGCGGTGTGAGTTTTAGAAACAGTTACACCCTTTTTACTTTTAAGAGTGTAAATTATTTTACAGTGTATTAGACAATTACACGAAATAAGGCACACGTAAGCTTTATGGGTCAGTTGCAGTAAACATTCGCCAACTAATTAACTGAGCATGGACAGATGTCGCTCGCTGACCGCTACACTGCAGCGCACGCTGTCACAGCAGTGCAGCGTCGCGAGGAACACCGGCGCCCAAAAAGTGAACGCAGCTCGACTTCACTTTTCAACTGCACCACGTGTCTGAAACTTGAGATCACGTGACCTCCGACGCTATACAGGCGCGCGAGGAAAGAGTGCGCGCGTGAAGCCACCAGCCATCCTGATAAGCCTTGCCGTTCCATGCAGTGTAAAATAATTTACACCCTAAAAAGTGAAAAAAAGGGTGTAAATGTGTTTATAACTCACAGCCTTAGGGTATCATCTATATAACGGACACCCTAAGGGTGTGAGTTATAAACACGTTTACACCCCTTTTTCACTTTTTAGGGTGTAAATTATTTTACAGTGTTATAGCGTGGCACCTGCCGCGGTCACCTTCAAGTATACATGGTAAAAATAATTTATGCCCTTAAAAGTGAAAAAGGGTGTAAATGTCTCTTCACTCACACCCTTAGACTCTCCGTTATATAAATCACACCCTAACGGTGGGAGTTTATTTACACATTTACACGTTTTCCACTTTTTTAAGGGTGCAAATTATTTTGCAGTGAATCGCGCGCGGACAGCGGTGCGCACTTACAGACCCACAGGGTTGCCAGGTCATCGGGGAAAAAAATGTAGCCGAGAAATTCCGAGAAGTAGCCGAAAAATGTCGCCAACTGTGGCAAAAGATTTATTCGACAGCCAGAAACGTAGCCACGGTGCGGTGAACCAATAATTTACATTTTTTTTCCTTTTTTGACGCAAAACGAAAAACGGAAAGGCCAAAAAGACCTCTAGTCTTCTGCCGCACGGATGGCAGACGGGAACAACAGAGCAAAACGAAAGTTATCACGTATGGTTGCATCACAATTTACCATAATGACTATAGCTGACATTCTTTGACAATTTCCAACGCAGACTTGCCTGCCGTCGCATAGCCGAAGGGGTTATGGGGTTGCTGTTACGTTTCTTTCCGCTCGCACGGTATATATTTATCGATGCGTGAGAAAATAAAATCCATAGTTTAAAGTGAAGCGCTGTGTCTGTGTATCTGTTTCTTTCTTCGTCCTCGTCCAGTCGCGCTTATACACTCTACCATGGAAGGGGTGTCGCCAGTTTCAGGACAGTCCAACTAGCTGCGCGCCATACAAGCACCACCTGCAGTGACTTCTCTCCAGACGTTCCCGTGCAAACTATGACGTCACACACGTTCTACTCCCCCTGGTATACAGTCTCAAGCGCCTTTAAAGAACACGCATAGACACTGGCACCTGTACTGTCATGGCTGCCACGACGCGTTTTTGGTTGTTGCAGTCGCTTCCGGCGCCATTCGCTATACCGAGGTAATCGTGGGGCAGTAGGATGTGAACACCGCGTACATGCTGTTTCCGTCCAGGGCAGCACTCAAAAGCGTCGTATTTGAGATTAGGTAATTGCTGTTATTCAGAGAGAGCTGCTGTACGCCACCTATTAGAGAAACTCAATGGGCATCTTCAATTATTCGTCCACGACAGGCCCGGGCTGCCCGAGGCGGTGATTTCAGCCAATGAGCGTCGCGTATGAAGTGCCTCGGGCAGCCGTGGACAGCCCGGGAGGAGAAGTCGAAAAGGCCCTCTAGCCATATGGCAGCTATATATATTTTGTAGGAGAATGCCAGCAAACTTGAAAGTAGAAAAATCGAGAAGCAGACAATGACAAAGCGACAGGAAGGTGGCTGGTCTTTGTCTGCTTCTCGAATTTTCTACTTTCGAGTTTGCTGGTATTCTCCTGGTATAACCATCTACCAACTAGCCCAACAAGCCGCTCTCATATATTTTTAGCTCCCGAATTTTTCTTCCGCCGCTTGGAAAACACAAAAGCATGACCTTTGAGATCTGGCTTTTGGCGCCGTTTCTTCGAGGGAGCCGTCGAAAGGAGTGCGATTTGTACACTACCTGTAACAATTTACCACCGCCACTAGAGAGCAGCCAAGTCGCCACCAACGATTCCTGGTCGCCAGGAGCCTCTAAATGTAGCTAATTGGGCTTGAAGTCGCCAAAACCGGGCAACATTTGGCACTGCTAGAGAACATGCTAGCGACGGGAGACGCACGCTCCATCGCCATACACTCTAAGAACAGTTTACACCCTTTGGCTTGCCCCTTCTGCCACACAAAAATAATCGTCATCTGCCTTGATGCGTTTCCTTTCTTTATCGCTGCGAGCCCGGAACTTTCCAGTAACGAACGGCGTTATCAGCATAGAACAGTTTACACCCTTTGGAGTGCCTCTTCTGATAACGCGCGTGCCGTTCGTCACTGGAAAGTTCCGGGCTCGCAGCGATAAAGAAAGGAAACGCATCAAGGCAGATGACGATTATTTTTGTGGGGCAGAAGGGGCAAGCCAAAGGGTGTAAACTGTTCTTAGAGTGTACACTGTACCATCGCGCGACCTCGCCGTATGCTGCGCCCAACGTTGCCAGACTAGGTTTGCTCCGCCCGCGGGAAGACTGCGCGCATCAATCCGCATGCCTTTCTTGGCTCACCTTCGCCTGCTTCACTGTAAAAAAATTTACACCCTTTGGGGCGTATCTTGTCCCACAACAATACACTCTTAAAACGGTTGCACCCTTTGGGGTGTATATTTGTCCCACAACAATAATCGTCATCTGCCTTGCTTGCGTTTCCTTTCTTGAAAACTCGGCGCTCGCTACTTTCCTGTCGAGAACGCTGCGTCACACCGATAAGGCGCATGCCGTTCGTGAGTGGAAAGTACCGGGCTCGTAGCGTTAAAGAAAGGAAACGCGGGCAGCTCGGATGACGATTATTGTTGTGGGACAAGATACGCCCCAAAAGGTATAAATGTTTCTAAGAGTGTTGCGGGACAAATATACACCCCAAAGGGTGCAACCGTTTTAAGAGTGTTGTGCTCGCACCGTGCAGCATGCGGCCGGCACCCGAGCCGCCCACATTCCCCTCGCACTGCGGACTTTTAACGCGACAGCGTTAAGGAGCTCGTGTCGCAGAAAAGCCGGTGTCGTCGGCGTCAGTGTCGGTGTCGGCGGCGTTGGCCGTGAGCGATAAATCTCAGCAGGCACTCCATGAATAAAAAACAACTTGCAAGATGGGCTGGGTGGGAATCGAACCAGGGTCTCCGGAGTGTGAGACGGAGACTCTACCACTCAGCCACGAGTTCGATGCTTCAAAGCCGTACAAAAGCGCCTTTAGTGAACGTGGTGTTGCCTTAGAAACGAGCTGTTTCTAAGGCTCAGGCGTGCGTCGCTTGCTCAGGCGCACATTTCGTTGTCGCGCCGAACGCTGTGTATTATTCGAAGCATCACGGCAGCGGCGAAAATTCGCGTGTCCGAATGATTTCTGACGCAGTAAACAGTTCGAGCACTAATCGATTAACCGGAAAGTTAATCGATCAATCGAGCAGCCCTATGGTCGGTTCGACTATACGTGGTCGTGCAAACTGCGTCCGAGAAGTGTTGCGGCGGGTTCGAACAGTCCGAGCAGCGCTATGCCATTCCGACGCGTCGCCCGACGCATCCGGACGGTTTGACTGCTCGCGGATTGCTATGGCGAACCGTTTGCGACTTGTCGAAAATATTTCGAAACCTCGATGGAGGCCGTGTTACGATTAGTGTGCTTGTAGAAAAGAGCGCTACAAAGACGCGGATTAAAGGAGGAACATGTACGACGGACAAGACGCCTTGTCCGTCGTACATGTTCCTCTTTTAATCCGCTTCTTCGTACAGCGCTCTTTTCTTCAAGTATATGCAAAACCACCTCGCCCACATCAAGCTTCTGCTACGATTAGTGGCGCGAAGAATTTGTTAGGCCCACGTGTTTCGCGCTTCACATTTATTGCGATGGCAATTATTTAGACAGTATATCTGATATCTTAGTTGAAATCAAGAAAAAGAAATGGGCATGTGCTGGACATGTAATGAGGAGGGAAGATAACCGATGGTCATTAAGGGTTACGGACTGGATTCCAAGGGAAGGGAAGCGTAGCAGAGGGCGGCAGAAAGTTAGGTGGGCGGATGAGATTAAGAAGTTTGCAGGGACAACATGGACACAGTTAGTACATGACCGGGGTAGTTGGAGAAGTATGGGAGAGGCCTTTGCCCTGCAGTGGGCGTAATCAGCATGATGATGATGATATACGGGCGAATTTCCGCCGTCGCCGTCGTGTTCCGTATCAATTACAAGTGCCAGGAGGGTGAGCGGCCTGCATGCCGTGTGCTGAGGATGCGAGGGTGAACTTGAGAAGGATGGGCAGCTCGATGCGCGCATGACGCTCGATTGCAGCGTGACCTCCGACATTCGGAGTGTGGCATGCATCATACCGCGCTCCCTAGTGTCGGAGGTCACGTGATCGAGCGCGCGCTACCGGGGAGGAGGACACGTTTCCTCGTAGCTGGCGGCCGTGGCTGCGCATGCGCGGCTGTCCGCGCGCCTCTAGGTGGCAGGTCGTCTGCGCCGGGCGCCAAGGTTCGGGTCGAGCCGTGATGGCTGATGGCTTCGTTCGCGCTGTCTCCGGGTGAAACTACAGCGTTGAATGTCGCGTAATCTGAGTTTCGGAGACGTGGAACAGTTGAAACGGTGAAGCGAGAAGAGGCAGCACGAGGTGTTCGCTACCCGCTGCCCGGCGCGCTTCCCATCGCGCCAGCATTGCGACCGCAAGGGTTCGCGGTAATCGGTAGTGATTTCTGTTCGTGTTTGTCTGTGCGTTGCGGTGACATCGTGACTCTCTAATTAGTAATTAAGCGACTGTTTATGCCGCAGTTTATAGGGCCTATGAATCTACGAACCTCGCTTCGTGTCCATATAATGCTTGGCTGTCGCTATCAATCAATGCTTCCCGCCTGTCGGGCGAAACTGCGACTTTCTTTTATGCGAAGCATATTACTAGAGCTCAACCCAGCTCCTCAGGCGCGGCGGTGTCGCCTTCAATACCACGTGACACCGTGACGTCACGACAGAGGAGAAACGGGGCTCCAACTCGCGCCGTCGCTCGCGGCGTCGCCCCCCGCATCGGACGCGGTGAGCGTCGAGCAACGCAGCGTTCGGCGCGACAACGAAATGTGCGCCTGCAAGCGCCACACGCCTGAGCCGACGCCGACGACACCGGCTTTTCTGCGACACGAGCTCCTTAACGCTGTCGCGTTAAAATGAAGGCTAGTATGCTTCGCATCCTGGGCTTAACCTTAGCTAAGCCACAGTCATTTTTTTTCCTTATTCGCAATGCGACGTTTATTGTGGGGTTAGTGTGACAGCCGGTATATAGGTATACGCGAGAGTGCCAAACCTGCGCGCACCTGGGGGCGGACTGAGCTCTTCCTCGGGCGACCGGCTGGCGGCGTCGGGCGGCGAGGAGTCCCCCGTGGAACAGAACGAGTAGCGGCGCGGCTTCCTCGGGTCGTTGACCATGTCGGCGACCGCGTGGTGGACCCACTCCGTGGCGTGCATGTTCACCCCGTCGCCGAACATCCCGGACAGGTTGGCCCGCTGCGACATCGGTGGCGGCCGTCAGCGAAGGCGTACGTACCACCTGACCCTTCCGTCGCGTACACACGACTCTATATAGCCACGCCAACGACGCATTCCACAAGTCGGGGTTGCCGTCGAGTTCCGACAGTTCGAGCAGTCGTATTTTGGAAGGGCCTTCCGAAGGATGGAGACGGACATACGTAATCCGAGTCCATTAGTAAGTATATATATATATATATATAGTCATATAATGAGAAGCCAACAAACACTGACACAAAGAACAACATAGGGGAAATTGCATGTGCTTAATAAATGAAATAAAGTAATGATAAATTAATGGAAATTAAAGTGGATGAAAAAACAACTTGCCGCAGGTGGGAACCGAACCCACAACCTTCGCATTTCGCGTGCGATGCTCTACCAATTGAGCTACCGCGGCGCTGTTTCCCCATCCACTTTCTTGGGTATTTATGTGTACTAGTATATATATATATATATATATATATATATATATATATATATATATATATATATATATATATATATAGTGTATTTGCTATTCTATTCGAGAATTCGCTATTCGAAGTTGTAGAATATTCGTTTCTGTTCCAATAATAGGTCGGCGAACTCACTCATGAGTGGACTCGCTCAGACTCGGACCGACCGTTCAGTGAGTGTGAGTTCGAGTCCGAACGAGTCCGGCTGCGTAGAATTTTGGCGAGTTTGAATCCGAGTGAGCCCCGCAGAGTCTAGAAGCATGTTTGAGCTTGAGTTCTGGTGTGCCCGGCTGAGTAGAATTCTAGTGAGTGTGAGTCCTAGTGAGCCGTTAAGGAAAACAAAACAAAAAAAAAATTGTGAAGCGGGGGGAGTCTGAGTTACACTTCCGTTCATTTTGCCGACCTGTGGTTCCAATACTTGTGAGGGTAACAACCGCCGCCGTCTACCAGGAGAGAACGAGGTATGCAAGTGACGGACCAGTTCATACGCGAATCCGTGAGCGCAGAAATCGATAAAACAAATTTCGTGAGGCTGCATATGGCAAGCCACGCTTATTTAACGACTGGAAATATCTGTGCACAGCAATTTCCAGTCGTGAAGCAAGCGTGGATTGCCATATACGCAGCCTTACGAAATTTGTCTTCTCGATTTATACACGCAAAAGAACGTATTATTTGGCCAAGCTCACCATGTTCGAATTCCTTTAAAGCAATGTGTGGGGCTATGGAAGCCCCTAAATAAAAAAAAAAACATTTTATTTAGTTTATTGATGGGCTTTAAGTGTTGTAGCTCACTTAACAAGGAAAAAAAACCTATATACTACGTGCTTGCGGTGACGCGCTGTTGCTTTGGGTCATTAGCTGTCATCATCCTGGTGAACCAAATACGATTATTCGCATTTCAGTTGTTTTTAATGCACAAGTCTCTCGGTTGTTAAACGCATATGCGTATGAAGTAATGTAAATAACGTCCCCCCCCACCATTTCTTTCCTTTTTTTTTTGCGTTCATCGCACGATACAATGGACAATTAGCTTCTTGATCGTGTACGATTTTCCGTGCAACAAAAGAACACCAGGCAGCATGACGTGTTTTCTACGTGACCTGTCGCAGCATATATATATATATATATATATATATTGTGACTGCCCTGTGACTCGGCGTGAAATAAACAAAACTAATAAGTATCCTGCCTGTATTGACGCATTTCAGAGTTCATTCCCCATATCTGCACGTTTTATGAACGTGTACAGACAATTATATTGTATATGATTGACTCCCGTTTACGGCTGCCTCCTTTTCCCTTTTTTCCCCATTTGTTTCCCTGCCTCGAAGTGCTTGGTCTTAGCACATTTGCATATGCTTTCTTTACTGTGTCTTGTGTATTGCATTTTTTTTTTGAAGTGCACCTCCAGTGCAAAGGCTCCGTAGCTTTGCCTGGACACTATATGATAAATGTTTGATTGATTCATTTATTAATATTCCCTTATTAATTAAAAAATTAAATTATGGGGTTTTTACGTGCCCAAACCACTTTCTGATTATGAGGCACGCCGTAGTGGAGGACTCCGGAAATTTCGACCACCTGGGGTTCTCTAACGTGTACCTAAATCTAAGTACACGGGTGTTTTCGCATTTCGCCCCCGTCGACATGCGGCCGCCGTGGCCGGGATTCGATCCCGCGACCTCGTGCTCAGCAGCCCGACACCATAGCCACTGGCAACCACGGAGGGTCTTCCCTTATTACGTCGATCGTGCGGTGTTGACGAGAGTTCTTGAAATAAGCGATCTCGGTGTGCCTTCTTTTTTTTTTTAGTACTGTACGTTAAGCTTTTCCGCCCACTCTTAGCCCGCACAGCATCACGTGACTTGCGCACGCTCAGGTCCGTGTTCAGACTTAAGAGAGATTTGCGCACCCCACTTTTCCCTCCTCGAATATTTTACGTCCATCTGTTTCCCGTCACTTGATTGCGCATCAGTGGTGTGCGCTTTAAATAGCCTCTTAATTCTAGCGCGTTCCGATAAAGTTCGCGAGTATACATAAACATCGTTTTCTGACCTCGTGCACCAACAACCTTTTCTATGGCCTGGATTAATTAAGGGAAGATGAGACGTCCACCCAATCGTAGCAATTGCTTCAAAAAGTAACCTATGCGGATTCCTCGAAAGAAAAGCCTCGCAGATGAAGAAAAATTCGTCCTGGTCCGGGACCACGATGTCTCATTTTCCCGTAATTACTTCTCTCCACCTTGCGGGCTTCCGCAGAACTATTACGTCATAGAATGGATAGCCATCTTACACTTCCATCGTCTGTAGCTGCAGAACTAGTCGTGCCGGCGTCTTTCTCTTTTTTTTTTATGCAAAGTCATTCGTGGAATTATGGCATGCTCGGATCTACTATATAGATTGAGTTTCACAGCTGGTTCCGCAGAAGGCTACCAAGGAACACACTCTTATTGATCTCTTATTAGATTTACGCAATTTTTAAAGATCGCCTGTGGCAGGTGGCATAATTCTTGTCGTTGAGCTGGATTACTTGAAGAGAGGGACGTTAATATCACATGCAATGGATATCCATATTCAACTAATCAACGAAAATTACCTAATTAACTTTTTAATTTACGACACCTACCTTTACGCCTTTAGCCTTTACGACACATATTGCAATTTACGAATTGTAGCCGGTTGATTTTGCAAGACGCGTCCACTTGAAACAAATTATCCGGGGTGACGCCGATTTGGAGATATTTCCCAAAGTGTGGAACGAAATACGTGGACGTACCAGTTACTTTTGTGCTTGAATGCATAAAAGAGTGTTTTGTTACAAAAGCAAGTGAACCAACAGTGCATTTCTTCCGGCGAGCTTGTTGGCGCATATCTCCAAACTAGCATCATTCTGGAAATTAATTCCAAGTGGATACGTCTGACAAACTCGCTGGCTACGATTCGTTAATTGCGATATGTGGTGTAACGTAAATAATTAGCGAATTGATTTGCGATGTTTTTTGTTAATTCGTTGAATAGGTCTTTCGATTTGTCGCGCAACTAATGTCCGCCTCTCTGAACAATCCAGATAAAGGACTAGAATTATGCTATGTTCCAACTGTATATATATATATATATATTTAATTCCATAAAATTTAAGAGATGATCACCCCCTATGTATAGCCCTTCCACTTCTTGCGTCTTCCAGCAGGTGCTCGCATCTCCACAAATTAAAAAAAAAAATCTTTGCAACCGTCGCTTTCTCCATCTTCATATATCTTTCAAAACGTGTGTCGCCTTCTGTCTGTTCCGAGCTTTGCACTTTTCTCTGGAGCCTTCTTTCTATAGCGGCGCTTCTCTCCCGACTTCCCAGTTTCCCTCTCCCTCCTTACATGTTCTCCGTCTCTCAAGATGACTGGCCCTTGCGCCATAAAACACCACATATCATCATATCATCATCCGTCTCCCAATTGTGTGCTGTTGCTGTGAAGTTGTTCATTACGTAGCCGTTGGTCCTGTTCATTCCTTTTTTTTTCTTTCCATTTTATCGCATAACTGTTGGCCGTAGTTGTTTTACACTTTTACCTCTGTTGTATTTGTTTTTCTGTGCGCCAGCACCCAGAACGACCCCGTCAGGAAGTTAATCACTTCCTTTTGCCCTAACCCGGGGGCAATACCTTGTATTGTAAAATAAAAGAATGAGTATTATTATTACTACTACTACTACTACTACTACTACTACTACTACTACTACTACTACTACTACTACTACTCAGCACCGACAGCTAACGTGACAGCTGTGTCATTTAAGAGTTGCGTGCGTATGGGACTCCCTCTCCGTGTCCGAGATGTGAACGTTGCGTGTCCAGCGTCATTTTTGTACGGTGACGAGCAGACTGCGTGACTTGTTGTTCCGGGGTTGATCCTTTCGGAGTGGCGCTGTCCTGGCTCTCCACACAACAAGAACCGCGGCGCTTCTTTTTGTTTGTTTATCTTCTCAGAGGGCGGAAAAGATGAAAGAAAAGCAAAGTGGCATAAAGCTTGGCGATTTCGAAATTACCCCCGCCATGCAGCCGCGGAGTGCGAGCGCGTGAGCCTCCTTCCTTTATTATACGCTCCCCGGGGACGAAAAGGCCTAACGAAAGTCACGAACTCTTCCGTCAATATTTGCGCCTGCGGGACGGTAAACACGTGATCGCACTGTGGCATGCGCGCCCATGGGCTAACATGTTTAGAGTGCTGTAGCGCGGGCCGCTTCCAAGTTTTTGGAAGCGCAGTTCAACGTTACGCTTTAACGGGAAGCTGCTTAGCCGGTGGAACATGAACCTACAAAAAAAAAGAAAACATGCGTCCTTTTTGTCGTAAATATGATTGGCTAAAACACGTACGTGTGAATTTGTCTCCAGCTTCGGATCTTACAGCAACTCGCGGCGTAAGCTTTCTTTTTTTCACCGCCAGTGCTGAATAAACGATCAGCTCTATACAATGCGTGCCTCCGGTAATGTACTGCGTGTCCCAGCTAATGTTAGCCAAGCAGTTCAACGCAACAAAAGAAAAAAAAAGACGGTACAAAACACAAAGATCTTCGGCGTTTGGTCGTCAGAAGTGAATGTGACCACCGAACACTGTAGGTGTTGAGATCGTATTGACACGTGTACTCATCTTTATCGGGCGACCACGTTTCGCCGCCTAACAAATGTTATCGCACAGCGCGGGACGCGCCTGCATGTATCCGAAGTTTCTGGAAAGTTATCGATGCTTCTACCCGGCTGTCTGTTGTCGCCGAACCTTGTGTTGTCTGATTTCATCGCCTGGCGCGAATGGTGTAGAACTTTGTGGAAGGCACGCGGGTCCGAACGATTAGTCTGGAACATTCGACGACTGCTGTATAAAAGCCGACGCGCTTGACCCGCTGATCAGATTTTCGACGATCGCCGACCGTGTTCGCCGCTATCGTTGTGCTATAAGTGTAGCCTGTTTTTGTGGGCACAGGTTCGCCCAATAAAAGTTAGTTTTGTCTTTCACAGTATTTGCTACTGTGTTCTTCAACGTCACCACCGCGTGACAGTATCTTGCATTGTGTTTCTCAAATATTTTTCTTTCTTTATTTTCTTTTTTCCGTTGGCTAACGTTAGCTGGGACGCTCTGTAGAGAGCCAAGACGCCTCCAATAGATTGAGCTTGACGTTCTGAGACAACAAACATCTTGCATACGAAAGACTGTCGTGTAAGCGCCGGCAACACGGATTAAATTTCGCCACTCGTATTTTATTATGTTTTAATTACTGTTTTTCAAAGATCTACTTAAAAATAAGTGCACGAATGCTTTAAAATTTTATCCCTATCGGCGCGGGAGGCCTCTTAGACTTCCTGCGTACGCCCAGTGCACCTCTGACACGGAAATGTTTCAGCCGAAAATTAGGCGGCCACGCATTGCATCAAAGATTCTTTTTTAAATAAAAGACTGTTTTAGTGCCGCTTATTGGTGCCCGGAAGAATAGGTGTCGGTTATTTTGGACGCAGCGAAACACGCCAGAGGCTGCACATGTATATCGCAATGTTTATGGTAACGCCGGATGCGATCCGTTTACAATGAACCGTGGCCGCTGCATTCTACAGCGAAGCTGTCTGTGGCTAGAGTCCTGGGATTCCTTCGTGGCGTAACGTCGACAGAAAACTATCATCATCAGTGGCTCACGCACCCAAATGCAAGGGCTCATGCATCCGTAAAGGCAGAGGCTACAAAGCACTCGGCATCCCCCACTGTGGGTATGTGCCACGGCCACTCAGGACAACAACAACAACAACAACGTGAAGTGAACAGTGCATGCCATTCTTTGGAATTACGCATACAACATACAGGACAGCATACGCCTCAATAGAGAAGAAACACAAAACAAGCGCCCCAACCACGTGCACGATCGATGACAAGGCGCTCCTGGGCCTGCATTTTTGATTTTTGATTCGGCCCTAGTGTGCTTGGTTCCCAGTAGGTTTTAATCGACGCGCACTTATTCGCGGGCTTTTGTCCAATCGCCGCGTTCACATTTTTTCTCCCCATGCGATCGCGCGACTTCACTCGCTGTCAGTCGAGCGCTTGTAATACAAACGCCTCTACAACGAAATTAACTGTATAAAGAGGGAATAATTCTGTCCCGGTTGTATTGTGAACTGCGCGGCGCGCGACCTTTGTACAACGAAGCAACCGGTATAACGAATTACTCTGGAGGCCCCAAGCGCTTCGTTGTGAAGGCGTTCGACTTGCATCGCAACGTACACGTTTGTCGTCTCCATTGCGACGCGCATATCAGAGTGCGGCAGCCGCGCGCACGTTGCAGTACACCGAGACGCTCGAGTACTACCGACAAAGTCGCCATAACTACCCCCCTCCTCATCCTTCGCTTAATAGGGCAGATGCCGCTGTCTGCCGGCAACTGCAGACCAATTCCTTTCCTTGTCTCCACATGCTACATATCTCTCAACCCACCCTCTACCCTTCCTATCGTCCCCACTGTGGGGCCGAACCCACGGTGTACCACTCCACGTGGGAATGCCCTAACCCTTCAGGTGTTCCTCCTATACCCAACCCTACCCTTTCCTCTTGGGAGACTGCGCTGCTCAGCGCAAGCCAGCAGGAACAGCAGCGGCTGATCCAGCGGGCACGCGAAGTCGCGCATGGCAATGGAGCCCTGGACTGAGGGCCCCACTCATCGAGGAAATTTTAACGCGATAGCGTTAAGGAGCTCGTGTCGCAGAAAAGCCGGTGTCTCCGGCGTCGGTGTCGGTGGCGTTGGCCGTGAGCGATAAATCCCAGCAGGCACTTACTGAATAAAAAACAACTTGCAAGATGGGCTGGGTGGGAATAGAACCAGGGTCTCCGGAGTGTGAGACGGAGTCGCAACCACTGAGCCACGAGTTTTCTACTTGCTTTGCGAAATAAATGTGTACTCTCTCTCTTGCCGTCGCATTTTAGAAGAGCGTTCGCTGAGCGCGCCGCGATGGCGCGGCCGCGGAAGGCACTAAATGTTACCGCGACATGGTCACGTGTTGCGGCCGACAGTCTTGGCATTTAACGTGTTTGCGCTGTGCTCATCCAGGCCATTGTGTTCAACGGCATGGGGGCTTGTGCTGAGGTGGTAGTGCTTTCTTTCCAAACTATTACCGACGACGCAACTTAGCATATCATCCTTTCTTTAACGCACATGTCCATAGCACACCCCTGTAGTCATCGCCTTAAATTTGGAATACATAAACAATATTTTGCGCAATTTACAGCGAACTGCTTTTGGGCCTTTCTACAGCCGCGTTATGCCCAACCTTGGTAAACCATCGCTCCGTTGGCGACGTCAATAGAGAGCTTTAGATTAGGGGACGCAAGCGGCTTGCGCACGCAAGAACTAGGGGCGGCGGTACTGCGCATGCGCTGACACCTACGGTAGTGTCCGCGCATGCGCAGTAGCGTCGCCCCTAGTTCTTGCGTGCGCAAGCCGCTTGCTTCCCTAAACTAAAACTCTTTAATATTACTGGGTTGTCGCTCTTTGGCCGTATATCAGGGTCTTGTGCCCCAATATGCGAAAACACCGCCAACACCACCATCGTCATCTTTGTTTCATCCATGCGTCCAGCTATATGTAACTACTGGCTTGGCGCTCTGTGGCCATATAGCTCGCTCCTGTGCCGCAAAACGCCAAATCACAATCATCATCGTTTCCTTCACGCATCCCCCCCTCAGCGCGCACCTCGCTGAAGAGGTCGTCCAGGCCCATGTAGTACAGTATGGACTCCAGCCGCAGGCCCATGTCCAGCTTGAGCCTGGGCAGGCACAGCTCCACGTCCGGCGTGCGCGTCATGCGCTTCGGCAGGTCCAGCAGCTTGTCCAAGTTCTGGCGCTCCTCCAGCACGTGGAAGTCGTGGCGCTGGTGCGGCATCACGATCACCAGCGACGTCTTGTCGCCCTGCGGCCACGAGATCGAGGAACACCGACGCGCGGGGGCGGCAGCGTCGGTATACATACGCAGGCGTGCGCTGTTATGCCCGTTAATAACAACGCACGAATTCGTTCTTTCATTTTTTTTTTCGGTTGCTGAATTTTCGGAAGATACCAGCAACAGGATTTCGGTGCGGTTGCATCATACTTCGATCGTACTTTCTTTCTTTCTTTCATCTTACTTTTTGTACTCGAAATTATAGGAATGACGGTGCCCGTCTGTCGTGCGATTTTTTGTTTTTCTCAATTATACCGTGCTTTCACGCTAACTTGCTCTATGTTCATTATACGATTCCTCGAGAGCCGTTTATTTCCTTATATTGTGAGCTTTAACACACTGCTAATATCTTGCATAAGGTCTCATAATAATAATAATAATAATAATAATAATAATAATAATAATAATAATAATGATGATGATACCTTAATTTTCCATCCCAAGGATGTGGGAGGGGGAGAGAAAAAGTTACATATCCAGCTTGACGGGCTCTCGCCTCCCCAATAAATAAATGCACTCATAAATACACGTAAATAAGTTGTCCAATACCTGTATATCTGCAACGGTTGTAAACTGCTGACGCACGGGGGAATGCCCTCGGAGCTGCGTTCTCGGCCGATTCCTTTTCGGAGACACGACAACTTTCGCGAGCTTTTTCGTAAACCGGCGCGATATACGCGGCTGCGTCCTCGAGGCTACACTACACCGTTCCTGGCACAGTGCCAGGCGCGCCGCTTTGGGCACAGTGCCTGGAATAGTGTTGCCCGTGTAGAGACACTGACGTCTCCAGTGCCGCGCCGAGTCGCGACGAGATCTCGCGAGAGTGATCGTATCCGGCCCAAGGGTGATCGACCGTGAACATTTCTCTCTTGTGCTGCGACGCGAGGCAAGTATGCTTTGACTTGTGCGTACATTGCAGGCATACCGTTTACGGAATACCGCGTACGTAGACACGAGCTGCCTCCCTCTCCCTCCCCTTCTTTCTCCCCTCCCTGATGTTGTAGTGGTTATTCCAACCAGAGAAAGTAGAGCTGCTGTTGTTACGTCCGACCGCATTCTACTTTGCCTCTGGTGCAAGAAGTCGACAGCAAGTTAATCGTTGAGATACAGTGCTTGCTTATGTGGTCCTACGACGAGAACATTCGTGTGTATACCGCACAAAGACGCTTCAAACACGTTGTGATTGAACAAAGTGTTACAGCCATAGCTATAGGACAACGCTTTCGGCGCTGCTTCTGCCGTCCACGTAGTAAGTCTCTGGTGTGTTCCGGCGTTCCGTAAAGGGTAATATACTGACAAGCTCTCCAAGGACAATAGCAAATTGGACAAATTGGTACTAATTCGTGTTAATAATAATAATATTTGGGGTTTTACGTGCCAAAACCACTTTCTGATTATGAGGCACGCCGTAGTGGAGGACTCCGGAAATTTCGACCACCTGGGGTTCTTTAACGTGCACCTAAATCTAAGCACACGGGTGTTTTCGCATTTCGCCCCCATCGAAATGCGGCCGCCGTGGCCACTAATTCGTGTTGCAAAAGTGTATAGGCGAAAACCTATACGCAGAATGAAAGAAAGACACAGAACGACATGACAAAGCACCGACTTTCGACTGAAGGAACCGAAGTTACGTTCTAACCGCACGACTCAAAACAGGCAAAGGGAGAGAGAGAGAGAGAGAGAGAGAGAGAGAGAAATCTTGTCGCTATCGTGCGGGGGTGCTGCAACGGCGCGCGAACATTGATGTAACAGCGCGTTGAACGATAAACGAGATCACCGCTAAAAAAAAGTAGAAAAAGCGTGTAGGTCTGGCAGGTGACCCCGACCTTCTGTATGACCTCCACGGCGGTGAAGCACAGGTCTCGGTCGACGATGTAGCCGTACTCGTCGATGCGCGCCACCATCTCGACCTCGACCTCGCTGCCTTCCTCGTCCTCGTTGGTGGCGTGGAACTCGTGGCGCCGCAGCTCGGTCTCGTAGAACGGGTCCGTCCACATGGCGCGGAACTGCACCCCGTTCACGATGCACAGGCGCGTCGCTGACGTCACCGAGCCGGGGGTCAGGATCTGCGAGGCGGTCAGCGGGGCACTGTGGTGGCTAGACGTCACCATATCTATGGAGAAACGAGCGATTCCTTCCCCGCGTCAAAGACCAAAAGGGGCGCCGAAGAGCACAGCAAAAACGCAGTTTAGGCTGTGTAAAGAGGTCGGTAGAGCGTGAGGTTCTTGATCTTTGGGTTGTAAGTTCGAGGCTCGTGTTGGACGCCAGTGGTGAGAAGTCCAGGGTCCGAAACCCGAGAGCCTGTTTTGAGCCACGTATGTGCCGGTCTTGTGCCTCAGTATAACGAAGAAAGGAACGTTAAGTCGCATATCCAGTTAAGTCGCATATGCTAGTCTACATACTGCATATGCTACTTTATATACTTTTCGGTTTCAATTTCGCAATTACGTGTGCTCTAAGTTCGTAACTATAATTCACCGAAAGATGTTTTTTTTTTCCTGCTAATATCCACCCAGCCGCGTAGCACCTACCTGCAGAAACGGCGCGAGCATAATGAGTAAGGAGTTGTTGCGCGAAAGCAAGACGGTATGTATAATGACCGTGGAAAACCTGCAGTTTGATTCGACCCACCTCCTTGACCTGGTGGTCGGTGTGCTCGCGCACCCAGCTGTTGATTTGGCGGCGCACCATCTCCGAGTCCTCGACGAAGTCCACCTCGTGCACGGTGCCGCCGTAGACGCGTCGCACCGTCGCCCAGTACTCGTCCGTCGGCCGGTAGCCGAGGCGCACGAACGCGCCCGTCGCCAGCCGCAGCTCCACCTGGCGAGGGTTTTGTTCAGACGAAAAAAAAAATGGCTGAAGGCTTAGCTTGGTTAAGCCTGGAAGATTGCGAAAACAATACCCTTGGCTGCGCCTTGGTTCGGCTGATGGTGTGGACATGGTTGCCCTTTGTTAAACTTATGGCTATACATCATCCGACATAGCGCAAGGCAGCGCGCCGACCACTGCGAGGAGCCGAGCTGTAGCCCCATTTATCCTCCTAGCGTGACGTCACACCAGCGAGCGCCCTCTCTCGGTAGCGCCCCAGCAGCGGCGCGCAAGGCTTCGCCTCCACCATCGATGCCGCGAGCTGGGGCCCCGTCTCTCGGTATGGCGTGACGTCACACGGTCACGTGACGCGCATCTGTGGAAGGAGCCGCCACGACCACCGATGGGCCGAAAGTGCGAGCAGTATTGCTTTCGCAATAAAAAAAAATCACGCGGAAATTCTCCTCTGGGAGTCGTCTACGTACGTGCGTACATAAGCATTGTGCCACTCGCTCATCTCTACGCAGCCCGCGGTGTCGTTATCGATGTTGCGAAACTTGATCCGGCGAGTACGATCGACAACGCAAGATGCGTCCACTTGAAACGAATTATCCGGGGTTACACTTATTCCGAGATATTTTCCAAAGTGTGGAACGAAATACACGGGCGTGGCAGTTACTTTTGTGCTTGAATGCATAAAAGAGCGTCTTGTTACGAAAGCAAGTGGACCAACAGGGCATTTATTACGGCGGGTTTGATGGCGCATATCTCCAAACTAGCGCCATTCAGGGTGTTCATTCCAAGTGGATGCGTCTGACAAACTTGCCGGCCACCATTCGTAAATTGCAATATGTGACGTAATATGCGCAATATGTGCACATATGTGCAATATTGATATGCAGTATTAATATGTGCAATATGTGGCTGCGCGGCGATACGAACTGGTGCGGACGGTGCCGCAATTAAGGAGCACTGATGACGCAATCGAAGTGCTGCAGCTAGCGACGCCAGGTGCACTAAATATAGCAATGACAGTGCCAGCCCAGCCAGCTGCACAACATTTCCGGGCTTTTATTTCACTTTTCCTTACTATTTATACATTTCAATTACACAAGGCAGTTATTGAAGTGACACTCAAGCGAAACAATAAATCATGTTAGTCTGATAAAGAATTCCGTTGTCCTTACTTACGCTATAATAGGTCGCTTATTAGAAGATAAAATGAAGCTCGAAGTTTCGTTTTTTTTTATTTCACGCCGAAACCCCCTAGTCCGTACGTCAGTGTGACGTCACGGATTTCATTCAAATTATTTTTTCGTATTTGATACGCGTTGGCTCAGCAAAGTTTCGCGAAACTTGCCATGTTCGGTTTTTGACTCGTTTAGAACGTGACGTTCTAAAGGAACTTTAGGAATCTTTAGCGCTAAAGAATTAACTGGACCCTATGCGCGACGCTGTCAAAATTCATGACGTCACGATTGGATGGTGCGGGAGCTTCAAGGCGGCGTCGCCACCAGTCCTTTGTGTTTTTCGTTCTTCTTTTCTGGCTTACCAAGCGTATTTTTGATATTCTGGAAGAGCAATAATTTACCGATACATAATAAATCACTTTTCTCTTTACTGTCCCTTTTAATGCCATTAGCATTCTTAAAACATGTGTTCGTCAACTTTGGCGTGCTGCTGTTGTCTGCCTATCTAGTCCACGTCTTTCTCACACATAGTGCACGTGACTTGAATGCGAAAGCATAGTGACTTCTCTTAGTTATCACCTTAAGTTAAACCTCTACCTTAATCCACCTTGCCCCTATTCGTACCAACCTTAAGCAACATCAATCCGCCTTAATCCACTTCAGTCCACCTTAATCCAATGTTGGGATTGGGCCAGCTTGGTTTTTTGGGTGTCGGCCACGGCGTCCGTCCGACGCCGTGGCTGTTCACCGTGGGATTTCGCCTTGCGAACAGCAGCAGGCCCAGCGTCGGCAACGCGACGTCATCAGTTGGTCACGTGGGTTTGCTTACCATGGGATGTCCGGCCGGACGCTCGCCGGATCTTTCGCATCGTGGGGAATGTAAGGCCTTAAAAAAATTACGTGTCCGAACGATAAAAGTGAGAACGCGCGCTCTTCTAGCAGACAATTAGAATAAAAGTTCTTCGCCTAAAAAAAAAAATAGAGACGTCCGTGCACATACTGTCGCAGTTCATTCGAAGTCAGCAGGACTGGCTGCGGTTAGGAGGCCGCGTACAACGAAGCTTTCCTTGTGGCGTTCGAAGATATAGACGCTGTGGGGTGTGGGCTTGTTTGTGCAATCAGCCCGCTCAGCCTACTTCCCTCACTACCTATGGTAGAGGTATCGTCAGCAGTACACGGTGCATCGCTACACTGCTTGAGGGCTGACCGCATTAACGTCGACAGCTATACCTGTTCCTCTAGTATTTTTTCCCCTATAGATATTGCTCTGTTTGGCTTCATTACTTTTTTCAGCAACTGTAAAAAAAAATGTCGAGCCCCGTGTATCACGTTATCCTTGTACTCCAAAATAGTTTTCTATTTTTTCAGTAATTTTGGCCTTTATTATAGAAACAGACTTCTGTGCTTGAAAGCGGTTACCAGAGGGTGCTGCAACTGCGAAGAGGGTAGAGGGGGGCGGGGAGCGGGCAGGAGTTCCAAGCTGTACGTTGCAGGCGTGGTTGCAGGTCGAGCCGCGGGCGCTGAAGCACGGAAAGGGCGGGAACTTGGCGAAAAAAGTGGGGAGGAGCGAAAGCCACCTCATCGAGCTGTCGAAAACACGCGCGATAGAGAAGCAGCAGGTGCCTTTCTTTCCCTTTTTCTTCTTTTTTTTCTTTTCTTCTTTTTTTCTTTTCTTTCTTATTTTGTTCTTTATTCGAGGAGGGAACTGAAACGTTTACCACGATGCGCGTCGGTGCGCGCACTTGAGCTTTTTGTTAGAGAAATGGGGGGGGGGGGAGCACAAGCCGTGGCGCCATCTTCCGGGAGCGCGCCTCTGACGTGGTATGAGGGATAACACGGTGCGATTCTCGTAGTTTTTTCACTCGGTGCTCAAACGAACCACCGTGCGGTTCGTGTGAGACACTCGCAGAACTGTCCCGGAGGGGCAGTTTGCAACGACCACCGCGCGGAGGCCCTCCGGGACAGTTCTGTATGTGTCTTGAAAACAAGGGCAGTTTGTGATGGCAATACGATTGGTCCTTGGCTTACCACAAGCATGGAACAATACGCACGCAGTTTCATATCTATCCCTGTGATAATCTCCTGTCGGGTATTTCTTCGCGCCCAACGCTGTCAGAATGAGTACAATAGTTTTCAACTATAGGCTTCCGTCGTCGGACGAAAAGTTAGAGCTCCGCTGTCGTGCTCTATAAACTTTTTGTAAGGCGCTGACAGTAGGGGTGCTACCTCGCGACAAACAAGCACCCTTAAGACAGGAAACGTTTTTACAGTGTGGGGAAGCTTCCTTGGCGTTGTTAAAAGCTTAGTTCTTAGCCGGCTCCCCTCGTTTCGAAGCAACTGAGGCGGCGGCAGCTGTACCCACGTGATCCCTTATGCTACGTCACGTCGGCAGGGTCGAATTTCGATGGGGGCGCGAGAAACAAGAACGCCCGTGTGGCGTGCAACGCGTGCACGTTGAAGAACCGCAAGTGGTGGTGGAAATTAATCGGAGCCCACCCACTACAGTGTACCTCATAATCACATCGAGGTTCTGGAACGTAAACACCCCCGAATTCCATCTTTTTTTGTTCTTTCAAATTTTCATTTTTTTTTCTGAACCGACCTATACGATTCCCTCAAGCCCTTTCACTTGGCTGGTGCAGATGCCAGTGTCAAGTACAAGGAGCACCTTTTTTTTTTGCTTGCTTCTCTCGACAAAATGGCTGCATACAGGGACGTCCCCTTTTTCTCTTAATATCGTAGAAGAATATCTTGCGCTTACCGCGTATACTGCTTTGTTCGTGCCCAAATTTCGCAGCATTTTATGATCCGGATCGTCCAGTATAGTAATTGCAGTGTTATACTTGCATGGTTTTAAGAAAAAATAAAGCTAAATTGCCTTCGTCTGCGGCACTTTCGGATGCACCCACGAGCAAGTGATGGAACGTAATCCCGAAGGGCCTTACTTTGCCGGGTTGCAGGTAACGGAAACGATACTGCAGCCGCCACGTTCTAAAGCTTCAATATAGCTGGCGCAAGGGTGCGGACGAAAGCAAATTCAGTTTTTCGCTCTTTAATAATGAGGCAAAGAACAGTGCGAAGTGTTATATCGAACTATTGGTACCACAATATGTCACCTCATTGCAATATTTGCGCAACAGTGTATAAGCGCATGATGTCTGCTCCACGATTTCAAGAGAGAAAGACCCTGCGTACAAGCCCTCCCACCCCCTTCTAAAGCTAGTACAGCACAACAGGGAAAGGATGAAACAACCCGAGCCGGCCAGATGAAGGAACAGAGCGCTCTGTTCCTTCATCTGGCCGGCTCGGCTTCTTTCTTCCTTTCTCTGCTGCGCTGCACCAGCTTTAGAATGCAATGTACCAACTCGCCCAATCCTCAACCCTAGCGAACTCCCACCCCTGCTGTGTCTTCAGCTGGCAACCTGGGACATCATCCGGGGCTCTAGGCACGTGACGTTTACGTCATGGACCTCACATATATCCCCGCGCGGAGCGAACAATAAACGTTCCATTTTCTACATCCGCCATGTTACTACATCCGCCATTTTCTACATCCGCCATGTTGTGCTACGGCGCGACATATCAACCCCCCGACGCCCTCGCCTCGCAAGGGTGCACTCGCTCACCTCCCCGCTCTCGTTCCTCAGCTGTCGGATGAGGTCGACCATCTCGCGCTGGGTCTCGAACAGCCCCCGGTCGATGTGCATGAGCCGCATGATCTCCTCGGCGGTGGCGTCGCGGGCGCCGGCCAGCGTCATGGACAGGCCCGCGGCCAGGGCGTACGGCGAGAAGAACATGTTCTCCAGCGGCTTGGCGTTCGTGTACCGGCAGTAGACGTCCAGGCCCAGGCTGTTGCAGCAGTTCACCGCGAGCCGCACGTTGTCCAGCCGGCCCGGCATCGCTCTCCTCCCGGCAAACGTCGATCCTCCTCCGCCTGCGCCCGCCCCGTCCCGCGCCGATGTCACGTGACCGACTTGCGCGCGTGTCAGGTCACGATGGGGATGACCCGAAATGTCGCGGCGCGTGCCCGCCGAGATAATGTTGGTTGCGCAAAGGTCAATGAGAACTTGAAAAAAGAAAATTGTAGTATAGTGTCGCCCCCTGTCAGATCTATGCGTCATCGCACATGTATGTTTTGTAGTCGTTTAGCTAGATGGTGCACCCCCCTTCTGTCATGTGACGAACATTGGACCAATCGGGAGGTGCCATCTGGCGTGTGAAGCCTTTATTAGCAATAAACGGCCGAGGGTGGCCGAGTCTTCGTTCCGGTTTTCATCGGGAGCAGTTCGCTCCAAGTCTCCTTCACTGCGCCGGCGCTAGCCGCGCGTTCGCTGGTCGGGGCCCCCCGCTTGCCTGCCGCTGCCGACACAACAAAAATGTATTGATAAGTAAACTGATCGCGATTGAAATGAAGGAATGTGCAACACACGCACTAGTCAGCCTCGAAAGAAAGTAAAAGAAGAAAAGAAATCGACAGAACCCATCTCACGCGTTGACTGTTGACAGTAATGCGATATCTCATTTTCAGTAAAAAAAAATCATATTTATGTATTTATTCTTTTTCGACCCACTGCCGCCCGATTCATGGCCTATTCCCCGTAGTGGGTTGTGCAATAACTACAGGCACCAAACCAAACCAAACGAAATGCGATTAGCATTGAAGCAACGGACTTGCCGCGGTAGAAACGCCCGTCATGTGTGAGGTGTGTATGCAGCCGCGTTTCTCACTCGTGTTTCCGCTCTGGACACGCCGCGCCAACTAGCGACGCCGTTGCGAGGTCCGCGCGGCTGGCGCTTGTGTGAATACACATTCAAACAGGATTGTCTGATTACACATATGACGCTGGTTCTATTCCGCCCGGTAAAGGATAAATATTAAATTATTTTTTTAATGCAGTTATCATCCTTAAGGGTACTGCATACGCTTTCCGGGGGACTGGATGGCTCTAACCGTTTTTTCCTTGGGCCAACTTGGCTCACGGGTATATTCCATGCTCTAATGGGGATGGAGAGCATTAGGCTCTTTTGCTTAAGGGAACCGGTTTCAAAACCAACCCAAGTTGACGTGAAGAGGGGTTAGATATACAAACATACATACAGTCGCGGACAGAATATTACGGACCATGAAATCTAAGAAAAAGCTGAATATCTCCGCAACCTCACAACACAATCTGGTATTTGCATTTTGGACCTCGACTAGAGTATGCTAACAACGTTGTCGTGGGCAGTTTTACTGGTTACTGCTACAGGCTGCTCAGGAATTGGACGTTTTCGGAGGTCCCGTGGTCCATTTTATTCTGTCCGCGACTGTACATGGACAGATTGATAGATAGCCCCTGAAAAGTGTGCGCGAAGTACCCCAAGAATGCTAACGCAGTAAAATGGAAACCAAGTACGATGTAAACGTATTCTCCAAAGACCAGAAAAAAAAGGCGTTGAGAAGCTCGCAGGGAAGGCGGTCGCCTCACAAACATACCGAGAGGAACGATTTTGCCGTTGCGTCGGTCGACCCGGCGGCTGTGACGTTCCCTGACGTGTCCAAAACCGGTGAATTTACACCCCCGTCACTCATGCACTTTGGAGAGCTGTCGAGTACAATCCGGACTTGGTGCCTCTATGCACGGGCACTTTCGGCCACTATATTTCGAGCGATCCGGATCCAGCGTTGGCTGCCGTTATGCGCCGTGATGCTGAGCGACCTCAACTTGCAGCTCGATCCGCGGTTTGTTGGACCGTGCAACCACCACCACTCTTGGCCGCGAGGAAAAAAATTCATCCGTATCGGGCTTGATCGCGATCGAAAGTGGCCTCGTTGCAGCTGTATGTTTAAAAGAACCACCGAGAGCCAGTTAGCGATTCAAACCGCCGTTGCCCTCCTCTTGCAGCACAACTCGCGGAGACAATGGATGCCACACCGTATACGCGGTCCGCATTCTTTCGACAAATGGGCTATACCTAATCATGCGCCTGCACTTAAAGCGCTCGACTGCTCGCGACTTGCTACTTTAATTAGTTCAATGTGGTTTAATGGCGCAAAAGCGGCTAAGACTATGCTGCGCGCGACTTGCTGCTACTGCAAGAGTTGGGGTCGGGCATGATATAGATGGTAGCTGGCCCGTGCCGTCGTCCGACTCATCCACGCTAAGGACGTTGTTGAAGGGAGGGACTTGTTCTCATCGAGAACGAGGAATATGGGATTTATTTACAGTATCTACAGGAAGGGTGGAGACGTTGCAGTTCATCAGTCTAGCATGACTGAAAGAGAATACACACTGAACAGTCGACAACGGCTGCTTAAAAACGCTCTGTCCTCCCTATAGATGAGGGAAAACGGCCGTTCAACCTTCGACCAAGGGGAGCGTCCAAAGTCATTGTCGACCACCATTGAGGGGGAG
The DNA here is from genome assembly GCF_038994185.2 of Dermacentor albipictus. Taxonomy (NCBI): domain Eukaryota; kingdom Metazoa; phylum Arthropoda; class Arachnida; order Ixodida; family Ixodidae; genus Dermacentor; species Dermacentor albipictus. The sequence goes on from NC_091827.1 coordinate 44,556,239, forward strand.
GGTTCACACACTCACTTCCGCACTTTGGTTTCACTGAACACACCGAGGTGAGAGGGTTCTTGTAGACAGGGGTCTTGACCCAAGCAGGCACCTCGTGATCCCAGAGCTGACCCCGCAGTCAGTAGCCGCCGCGTCTGTCCATTGACTGTGACCACATCTGGGGCCCGTGGGAAAGCACCGCAAAACATCCCCTTCCAGGAGTTCCAGTGCCTCAAGCAAACCGTGAAGGCGACAGCGAATCGACCAACAATACTCGGTCCTCCGAACGTGGCTAGACATGCCGGTGCCGTTGGGCTGTTGAGGCGGCGCATTGTTGTCTTTACAAAGCGAGTCGTCGCAGCGGGTCGGGAAAATTTCGCAGGTCGGTACCTCTGCAGGCCGATCGTAACACTACACAGAAATGTTACCGATCAAGCGCGGGCTTCAAGCGCGGGCTATCAAACGAACCCTAGGAAGCACAATGTGCGTCGCACGCGCAAAATCAGCCGACGCTGAATGCGTCGCTCAAAGCACGTCCAAGCAGAGGTGCGACGATGTCCTCGCCACAGGCTAATTTGTAACCGAACTACAAGGCGAAGCAAGAACGCCGCCGCGCAATAATAGCGGTTATCCATTATACCTGCCGGCGTTTCTCATCGTACGCCATTTACCGAAGAAACTGGTGAACTTGACAAGTGGCGAAACCGCCGAAACCATCCCGGGATCACGACGACGCGAGGAGGAATTTTGCTAACATCACCCCCATCGCGAGCCTCTCGTCGCCGCTGTCCGCTGGTGGAGGGAGTCGCGCTAGCGTCTCTTGGCAAGCTTGAGTTTGGGAGCCCTATTGCGAACTATATATATATATATATATATATATATATATATATATATATATATATGTAGTCAGATGCCTCTACAACGAATGCCCCTACATTGAAATTACCTGTATAACGAAGCAATAACTCTGTTCCTGTTCTATTATGAGCTGTGCGGTGCGCGACCTTTACAACGAAGTGACCTGTATAACCAATGATTTCGGAGCTTCCGAGCACTTCGTTGTAAAGGATATATATATATATATATATATATATATATATATATATATATATATATATATATATATATATATATATATATATATTAGACGCTATTACGCTATTCCGGTAAACGGGAGCGGTTCGGGCGGATTACCAGATGGTCGGGGCGTAAACGTGAGCGGAGAAGCCGCCTGGTGTTGTAGAGCTCAACCAGACAAACGCATAGCTAAAACTGCAGTAACTCACCATATCCTGCTTCGCCACTCGTGCAAATTTTTTGCAGTGGCGTAATTGTGAACACGATTACGCCACTGTCGAAAATTTACGCCAGCAGCTAAGCAGAATATAGTAATTAGCTCTGTGTTTGTGTGGTTGCGCTTTGCGCCACCAGCTGGCGCCACCAATCTGGCCGCTCACGTTGACGCCCCCGCTAAACCGGAAAACCGCCCGCGCTTGCCCGAATACCGGACACGCTAAATGTCTCTATTGGCAGCTGGAGGCGTGAACTCTCAAGCACGCGTTACTCCCGATGCGGAAAAATAACAATGAAAGATCGCACGCAGCAGCACCAAATGCGGGTATTTTAATGAACGTACGCGATTTAAATAAAGAACGGAGCGGGCGCAGGTCGCGCACCGCTTCTTCCGGGATCCGCCAGGGGGATACTCGTGAACAGGCTGTGGCCGTCCGCCATCATCCACGAGTCCGCAAGAATGGCGCCGCACACTTCAGAGCAGCGCCGAGTTGTCCGGGCTGTCGGGCCGCCACTCCAGCGGCTGCCGGACGCACCCGAAGAGCAAGATGGCGCCCGTGGCCTTGCTCCGCACGAAGAACAGGAAGGGCCGGTCCACCAGGAACTGGGTGGTCGGCGCCATCTTGGCCACCACCTCGTTCACCAGCGCCGAGGTGCGCGTGATCTCGTTGCCGTCCTCGGACACCTGCGCGTGGTCACATTGTCCGAGTCTCCGGTATATTTCCAACAATAGAGAGAATATAATTTATTGATAGGAAAGACAGAGAGGTCGACCTGAGCTAGTGCGCTCTAGTCTGCTACTCTGCACTGGGGAAGAGGGAAGGGGAGTGAAAGTATTGGGATGGATGATGATGATAGGAGAAGTGGTGAGTGCTTATGTACATGAGACAGTTGTCTCGCTGGAGCCGCTCGTCGAGCTTGGTGTCCTGCAGGAACTTCAACAATACTTTTGTTGCACGCATTGACATTGCAGTGTCAGGCCATGGGTCGAGGATAGCTTCCTCCGACAGTAGTTGTCTGCCAACGCTGGATAGGAAACTGTCTAACGTCCTTCGCTCCAGCATATATGCTGGGCAGTCGCGCAGTACGTGTTGCAGTGTTTCGGGCATCTGGCAGTGTTTCCAACAAAAATTACTAGGCGCGAGTCCAGGTGGCGCTGGGATCGCTCAGCCACCGCGGGAACGATGGGTATAGTGCAAGGATTTAATTAAGGGAAAATCAGACGTCCGCCCTTTCGTAGCAATGTCTACAAAGGAAGCCCATACGGGTTCCTCGAAAGAAAAGCCTCGCAGTTGAAGAAAAATTCGTCCTGGTCCGGGACTCGAACCCGGGACCACCGCCTTTCCGGGGCAGTCACTACGGATGGGTGGATGTCTGATTTTTTCCTTAATTACTTCTCTCCACCTTGCGGGTTTCCGCAGAACTACTGCGTTAAAGTGCAAAACTTTGTTCAATCTTCGTGCTTGCGGACTCACGTGTACATTCTTGTGGCGCTATATTTTTTTAAAGCTTTATCTTTCTAAATTTCCAGCCACAGTTTTATAAACAAGGCAAGGTAGTGTCTTTACGCTCATGAATAATTACGGCGAATCGTTGCATGATTGCAAATCACGAGACCGTTTCAAGCCAAAAGAATGCATTTTAGGTAACTCTGTATGCATACGTCTATATTACCCATTTTAATTATTTCCGTTCATCTGGGCCTATACGTCAAGATGATCAGATGTGCGTGATTTACGGTCCACGTGTGCGTGGCGTCACCACTTCAAGCTGTGATGTCACGTACAGGCCCAGACATGAGCCGTGTCTTTACCATTGCAAAAATTTACCATTGTCAGCTTTACCATTGACAAAAATTGGGCACCAGGAGAAGGCCGCAGAAGGTACCAGCTAAGCCAACTAGTGCTCACAAATCAATCAATCAATCAGTCAATCAATCAATCAATCAATCAATCAATCAATCATATCATATCATATCAGTCTGCTAGTCAGTAGAAGTTACTCTATCGACTGGTGAGTGGATTAATTTAATCATTCAGTCGAGTCGGTCGGTCGTTTTTCTTTAGTGCCAAAAGCGACATAGAAACAAAAATGAAAAAAAGTACGCGACACCAGATGTCCCAACAAGGAGCAATTCTAAACGTTCTGCTCTATAAGTAAAAGAAGCAGTAGATCAACCAGTGAGCCAATTGACCAATCAAAGGGAACGTCTTTGCATTGTCACTCAATGATAAATCAATCATAACATCATTCAATCCTTTTCCGTCGTCTGCTGCGTTTCCCTTTCCCTTGGTGACAGTTCTGTTAACAGAAGTTAGGCGGTGTTCCTATCCTCGACGAACCGAGTTATACAACGACGTTTTTTCAGTTCTTATCGAAGGCGATTGTTGCGAACCTTGAAAAGTGCCTCGTTCGTTCAAAACGCTTATTTATATATAGGTGCTGAAAGCAGCGACGCCATCTTTTCGCGGAAAAAGAAGTGACCACCTCCTCCAGCTTGCATTGGTCAAAACCGCTTTAGCTTTGCGTAGATTGATGAACACGCAACACTGTGTCGCAATTGTCGATGCTGCGCACCGGTTCGCGACGTCGTCTTTCGGAATTTGAAATGCACACTTCCGCGGCAGCTGGTATCCGTTGAAGGTGGTGTTACCGAGAACTGGCAGCAAGAGATATGCAATTTTTTTTTCAATCAATCAAAATCGCTTTATTTCAGGGTATTTCCTGCGGAGACAGAGACTAAAGCCTGAAATAGCCTGACTGGGCCCCTGCCCCCGTTCAGTTCATACAGCATTTACGCGTACAATAACATATACAGTAACGTGTACATTATATTAAAATTACAGTTGCACTCAATGTACAGCCGATGAAGGAAAGAAAGTGACTTCTAATACATCAGATAAGAAGTATGAAATGCATACATGTGTACATAGATCACGCAGATAGATATACATATAGAAAAGGTCACACAGGATTCATGTGTTATATAGCTAGTAGACCCTTTATCATGTTACAGATATGTAGATATGTAGATATGTAGAATTAAGAGTATAGGACCGGTTCCGCGGGCGCCTGACTCGAAATGAGAGGCTACAATCTGTTGTTGCTGTTGCTTGTTGTTCATAGCCTCCACGTTAAATTAAAAAAGGCAAGGAAGATTAAAGCCGATGGTGAAAATACACTTCAAGTGGGAGATACATGTGTCGAACACACGCGTATACCTCTACGGTGACGGCCTGTATGATCTCGGTGGTGTGCAGCCCCTTGAAGCCCGAGATGTTGATGAACTGTGCCTGCTCGGGGTCGAAAGGCCGATGCGAGCCGATACCTTCGAGCAGGTCCCGCATCTTGTTGCGCGCCGTGAGCACGAATTTGGGCAGGCCGAGGCGCACGTTGGCCCGGGGCCGCAGCTTCCGTGTCACCTCCCACAGGGTGTCGCCGGCCAGCAGGCTCTGCTGGGTCAGCCGCAGACCGTCCACCTCCGTGGGCAGGATCTGCGCTTGCGCACGCGCAAAGTCGAGGTCTCTCTCTTTACGGACACCGGAAAGAGTGTAACGCTGTGGAACAGTTCGTACTATACGCCTGTTACACGGACCCTTTCAACGGCCGTTGACCGAAATGGTATTGTTTTGAGCCTAATTGAAGTCGTCGAGAGGTGTTACACGGCAGCTACAAGCGCCATCGACATCAGTACGGCAATTGACATCAACTGCGACTGGCGCTCATTGTTGAGACATAAGTCAATTGTCACGATGGCGGCCTCTTTTGCAGCGGTGGGAGTGAGGTACGTATTGCTAGGTCATTCTCTCTCTCTATCTTTTCCTCACCGTCCCATAGAAAGCTACAGAAATTTGGAGCAATGTCTCCTAATGCGTAGCATTCTTTGGCCCGGCTCGTACTTTTCTTTCCAGATGTTTAGCCTATAGTTAAGCCCAAATTGAAAGTGGGCCCATGCATGGGCCCCAATTTTCAAGTTGGCCCACTCCCAAATTCAGCTTGACCCATCCCCCGTATCGCCCCTAAATTCAGGTTGGCCCACTCCCACATCATCCCCAAATTCCGGCTGGCCCGCCCCCCACATCAGCCTCAAATTTAGGTTGACCCACTCCCAAATTCGAGTTGACCCCACTTCAAACCCGGGTCTTTTCTATGGAGCCCTAAAAATTCCTACGGGAGACGTGCCACGCTTTCTCCGTTACAGACACGATTTTGCTGCCAAAATTGCTGGGGCACTTGCCAAAGAATGTCACGCAGTAAAACCCTACGCGAAAGAGTAGCATTTATATGCAGGGTGTCCCGCGTAACTTGAGCCACACATGAAAAACATGCAAATGTCATGTAGCTGCACGGACAGAACCAAGGTAATGTTGTTTGCCGTCACTTGAAGATACTCAGATTATATTTTCCGTTCCGTCTAATTAGATAACTAGCCTTAATAATTCATTATTTAATTTCTCAAATATTATAGTTACATGAAAAGTGTCAACGAGAGAATTGTAGAGCAACGTGAAAAACTCAATACAGCTTTCTGTTGCTCAATACGCGCTACATAAAAGTGTTTTTACGAGCCTGAAAGAAGCCCGCGAATACACACGAAGTGCCTCGAGCGGCCAGTCGCGCGTCAATTTTGCGTGCAAAACGCCGTAGTTGCACTATATATAAGCTATATACCGCGGCGGATTGGAGAGGTATATACAGGCAAAGATGGCGCATCCCTTCAACAAACCGTCAATGTCCATACTTTCATTGTTCATTCATACTCCGCACTACGTATCTCGTCGCATCGATCATTCTTACAAGGTTCGCGTCCCTTCTTGCAGCACAAATACATTTTCCCAGTCATTCATACCTCGGACGTCACTAGAGTGGAATCACATCCCCGCAAACATTGTATCCATCAGCGAGATAATTTATTGTTTCGTGATGCCTTAACCAACATTGTACTTGCTAGAATGCTGTTTAATGTACTTGTATATCTTGTCCTTCTTTTGTAATAGCTGTTGTAATTTCTCATTGTATTCTTACTGAATTAGTTATCAACTTGTGTTTTAATGTTGTATTTTTTTATCTTTTAAGACTTACTGTTTGAATTTACCTGTAACCCACTCCCCTCTGTAAAGCCTTTCACAGGCCTTCACGGGCCATAAATGAAATGAAATGAAAATGTTTCGCGTATCGATGCTACAGAAGGAAGGGTCCCTTTGTAAAGCCTTCACAGGCCTTCACAGGCCATAAATGAAATGAAATGAAAATGTTTCGCGTATCGATGCTCCAGAAGGAAGGGTCCCTCTGTAAAGCCTTCACAGTCCTTTCACAGGCCTTCACAGGCCATAAATGAAATGAAGTGAAAACGTTTCGCGTATCGATGCTACAGAAGGAAGGAGGGTCCCTTTGTAAAGCCTTCACAGGCCTTTCACAGGCCTTCACAGCCCATAAATGAAATGAAGTGAAAATGTTTCGCGTATCAATGCTACAGAAGGAAGGGTCCCTCTGTAAAGCCTGGCCTTTCACAGGCCTTCACAGGCCATAAATGAAATGAAGTGCAAATGTTTCCCGTATCGGTGCTACAGAAGGAAGGGTCCCTCTGTAAAGCCTTCACAGGCCTTCACAGGTCATAAATGAAATGAAATGAAAATGTTTCGCGTATCGGTGCTACAGAAGGAAGGGTCCCCTTGTAAAGCCTTCACAGGCCTTTCACAGGCCTTCACAGGCCGTAAATGAAATGGTTTCGCGCATTGATGCTACAGAAGGAAGGGTGTCCACCCACCAGCACCATGGTGAGCTTCTCGGTGCGGTAGGGCACCTCGAGGGCGCGTATGCGCAGCGAGGGCACCTCGGCGTACGGGAAGCGGCCCGTGCGCGTCATCATGCGCACGTCCAGGGTGTCGGCGCGCGACACGTGAAACTTCATCATGTGCGTGGCGTTCGGGTAGAACTTGTCCTTCCAGAGGCCCTTGAAGTACACCGCGCTCACCAGCACCATGGACGAGCTGGCCGCGAACGTCTTGCGCGTCACCACGGCGGGCACCTTGCCGTTGGTCGCGTTGCTGCACCACTCGTTGATCGCGCGCACGTACGACTGCTCCGGGCTCTGCGGCGTGCGACACGGACGGACAGACACCGCGGCGTGCTTAAAAAAAGTTTTTCCTTGATGCCGGTTGGCAACGACTCGTTATTTGACGAGCAGCGCATGCAAGGTATACAAAACTAGGACAATATATATGTGCGCATTATGAATCATAATATGCCCATCATTATAGGACTTAATTAGTCTATCGTTATATAAGAGGTGTGGGTGCGAATCCTGCGTTTAGATGCACTTCGCCTAGCGGGTCGACCGAGACAGCTAGAAACGAGCCCACTCAACCCATCTCGACGCTCCCTCGGGCCCGATGCTGCTAACGTTTACGTGAACGCTACGACCGGATTTCGGTCGTAGCGTTCCGACTGAAATGAAACCGACTCGAACCGACTTTATCGGGTTCGTGTAAACGTAGCAATGACAATGACGTTTATTTTCATCAGTACTATCAGGACATGACGCGAGGGGCATGCCGAAAAAGCTGCCACATGGACAGCTTTTGTCAGGTGTATAGGTGAACTCCACGATATGGGGTCGATTCGAGAAGTCGGGTTGGTAGAGACCGGTTCGACTGCGTCTATAGGTGCATGTTTGCCTGTAGCGGGTCCATCGAGGCGGCCAGAAATGGGCTCACTCAACCCATATCGACTCCCCCTTGACCCGATCCGGCTAATGTTTACGTGAACTCGACGACAGGATTACAGGCAGGCTCGACCTTAGGCTCTCGACTTGACCTTGGCATACTCGACTTTTTTCGGTTTGTGTGAACGAAGCTTATACGTCGTATACCGCCAAGACGAGCTTAAGTTGCAGCTGTCGCCATAAGAGCGATTTCTTGTGCTGCTCAGTGTGCGCGTTGCGCCTTGGCTAGAGCTATTTTAAAAGTGCGCTCTTGTTCAACAGTTGTTCAACGTTGTACGAAAACTGCTTTGACTCTTCAGTGGAAACCGTGTGAATGTTCCGCGGTGTGCTCTAGACACGGCAATCTTTGTGAACGTGCGCACTTTCACAATTCGTAGGTAACCAACGCTATTTACCTTAAACAATTATATATAACTTAAACATGGGTTTGAATAGTTTGTTTAGTTTAATACGAAGGTGGAGCTGCTGTTACCAAAATTTGAGAGGCAGTGCGCACATAGCTTCACCGACAGCCGTCACGTGTTGTATCATCGCACATATGGATCCAGATTTCACAGTTCACGAATGGTTTGTTTTTACAAATTTGTTTGTTTCAAATTTTACTGCCATCGATGTCAGCATCAGGCTCGACAAAGATGCTAAGCATATAGCCTAATTGGTGAAGGCGTTACCCTTATTTAAGGCGAAGTGGCGGAGCTGTTGTTGCGGCGGCGCTGTTACCTATAAAAATGTGAAAAGTGTTCACTTTGATGAAAGTTAGCACGGTTATATATAGTGTAGCCTGCAGATATGGCGGCACATAAAAACATGGATATAAGCCGCGCGGTGTGGTCGTCCCATTTCCGCGCATACCTCGAAGTCCACGTTCTGCGCGGTGGTCATGTACTTGGCCTCGATGTGCGACCGGAAGGTCGCCAGCAGCGGGCAGTTGGACTGCAGGAACATCCGGTTCGCCACGTAGAACATGTGCTCCGCCGCCTCGGTCTGCGCAGTTGTGGGTATAGAGGGGCTAAGATTGTCCGCGCAACAAAGGAACTGGAGAGTTTTAGCGCGTCCGGGTGTTGCCGTTTAGGGAGTATTGGAACGTTGCAAACTCAGACTGCAGCCCTGCGAGACATTACAGCCGATGGATGGATGTTAATCGTCCCCTTTGGAATGGAGCGGTGGGTTGCGCCACCAAGCTCTTGTTATTATACTGCCTGATGTCCTACCCATGTTAAAGAAGCAGCGACGCTGGCAGCGGCATCTCGCGGGCGTTTGGCTCCCTTGCGTATAAGCTGCAGAAGGAAGCCAGTCGCCGTCGAGAAGTTCGATACGGATCGCGCGGCTCCATGGCGATTGAAAGTTCTATTTCAGTTTCTTTTTATTGATTGAATGCTATGCCGTGTGACACCCGTATAATATTGCGTCAAGCTATCGCATCCCTGCTTCGCATTTTGAGAAATGCTGCATTTCCTGTTTCTGTAATTTTCCCCCGACAAGACACCGTGTAACGCTGAAACATTTCTAACGCGTTGTGCTGTTGCGACCGGGGCTCCGAATATGTGTGATATCGATTCAGCGTGGAGGAATAAGAGAACGTGGGGTAGGGCCCGATATCCAAGACGTTTAAACACACACTTACAAGAGAAAACAGGAGCAAGGCGGGAGATGGAAATTCAACACCATGAGCAAAACGAGAACAAGGTGAAAGGGGAGCCAAGGTTTCGACAAGTCTTCTTCAAGGCCTTGAAAAAGACAAGTCCACTTGTCGAAACGTTGTCTCCCGCTTTCGCCTTGTTCTCGTTTTGCTCATCATTATGTACAATAGTTTTGCAAGAATTACCGAAAAAGTTCACGACCATTGCAAGTTCGAGCTGCCGCTCTCCTTCACCAAGCGTCCGTAACCTCTCCTAAACTCTCCGTCTTCCTGGTCCAGTCACCTTCCCCCAATCCGGCGTCAGGAGACGATGACATCGTGTCTCTCCAGGTTAACATCTCAAGATTAACATCTTGGTAGCCATTTTCCTCCGAGGAGAGCTTTGTCCAAAACGCACGCACATCACTGTGCACGAATAGGGAGAGAAGGAGGCAGAATGACCTCGTCTCCGGCGCCGACGTGGCAGTTTGGGCGGATGACAGGTGATGTGAAGGAAATGTCCCCTGCTGGCAGAGCCACTTGAATCCCTCCTGGTAGAGTCCAGCTGCTGGCCACGAGTCGTTGCGGTTTGAGATGGCTCGGACGAGGTCATCGGCCCGTTTATCGTTATCGCGTCCCCTCGTGACCGACTGTTCTTTCGCGGCGGTAAAATGCCGATCGCAGCAGCGCTTAGAACGCCAGAAGATATGTCGCCACCAGCGTCGCTTCTGCCTTCCACGTCCCCGGTATGACGGTGTGCTCCACGAAGGGTAGTAGTTACGTAAGGGCAGGCTCAAGCTCCAATACAGGAAAACTCTCCGTTTAAGCTATATAGAAGCGCGCGGCGAAGCAGCGAGGCCCCCCTCCCTCCCTCCCTCCCTCCCTCCCTCCCTCCCTCACGCACGCACCTTGAAGCGCTCGACGATGGCCTCGACCTCGGGCAGCGTGAGACGCAGCACGTTGCAGAGGTCCTCCTTGGTGGGACCCTCGCAGCCGGCGACGAGCGAGGCCAGCGCGGTGGCCAGCGAGATGGGCGACATCAGCAGGTTCCACTGGACGCGGGACGGCACGTCCAGCATGGACGCGAGGAGCGACTGCGACAGCCGGTTCAGCAGGCGGCCGCAGTCCTGCACCGGCTGCAGCTCCGGCGGTGGACCGGGGGTCGCGCCACCATCGCTGCCTGCGCCCGTACGCGTAGGGCCGCGAGCTCGATATAAATTCCGTGCATACTGAACTGAACTGAATTTCATTTGCAACACATTGTTGCGGGGGTGACTATGGGACATAAGTCTGAATAAGCGGCTTGAGAGGACCTGGTCACCCCTACGCCCGGCCCCGGCATCAGCGTAACGGTAGTTAAATGAACAACTGCACCGTAAGCTTAGACCGCGTTAAAAGCCTAGGCCCAGACAGCGTGCATATATATAGAGCAGATATGCAAGCCCTCACCACGTGATCGACAAGCGGCGTAGTTTCTAGCCGCCGAGCGCGCGGAAAGTGTGGGGGACAGGAGTGGAGGGCTGCTGGCCAGGACCGTTCGTTGCGAGGGCGTCGCTAAGACGCACACCACGAACCAAACAACGCCATGATAGATCTGGCCTACGAGGGCAGGGCACATTTCCCCAGAGTCTACGCGCAGATGGGCTCCGAATAGAGGGGACAAGGTGGAACCAGAGGTAGTTGGCTTGCCGAGGGTAGCTGCATGACCTCATGGTCCCTCGTGGTTTCTTTATCATTTGACAATCCAGGCGCACTTCCGTCGTCGTCGGCGTAGCCGTGATGTTCCGTATATATAAAGTACAAGCGCGATAACATCGTGGCTGCGTGCCGTATGCTGTGGGCGTTAATGAAAGCGTGCGAGGGTGGCGGTTTACTCTGGCGGCAGCTGTGTTTGGCGCGGCCGCGCCGGCCCTATTTTGAAAGCGATCTGAGATGGGTGCAAAGTCTGGGCGCACCGAGTACTGATAGGTGCGTGTGCGCTGTGCTCTCGCCGCTTAGTTGAAGGGAGAGGCAAAACGAAGCGGAATTCGCTCGCCGCTGTTGCCGCTTTTCATCACGCTAGCGTTCTCACAGTGTGTCCGCGGTCATCGAGTGAGATGTGTTCATGTTTGCCTGTGCGCGCGTGATACCATTGGTTACTAAGCGAATATTTACAAGCTTATACTGCGGATAAAGTTATTATCCTTACTTCATATGGCTGTTTAATAATTAGCTATCGTAATCGATGCTTCACCTTTCGGGCGAAACTTCGACTGTTTTTAGAGTGCGGCTCTTGTAGGCCCTTTTCCTGCGCTGAGCGTCGGCGGCGTTTCCGCCGGCTACACCCGAGGGGGGGGGGGGAGGTGACAGAAGACCTATGGGCCCCGGGTGCCAGACGACCTTGCTACGCCACTGTTCATTCCACTGTCTGGCAATAAAGAAGGTTTCGCTCGCCTTTCACTGCTGCTGTTGCAGTCGCCGCCGCCTCTTGGGCGCCCGGCGGGGAATCGCACGACGGCGTCGGGCTAGCCGCGACGTTGGCCGCTGGCTTGGTCGGCGACTGTGGCTGCTCACCCTCCGGCTGCGGCGAGGAGGCGGCCGTCACCGTCGACGTGGGACGCAGGAAGCCGTGGGACTTTCCGCCCGGAGGTGTCTGTTTCGGAGGCGACGCCATCTAGCTGCGTGGATGCACACTAAAGAAATGGCAGTTCCGCCCGAAAGGCGGAGCACCGATTGCGATAGCAAATTAGTAGACAGCTGTACGAAGACCCGCCATTGTTGCTCAGTGGCTATGGTGTTGGGCTGCTGAGCACGAGGTCGCGGGATCGAATCCCGGCCACGGCGGCCGCATTTCGATGGGAGCGAAATGCGAAAACACCCGTGTGCTTAGATTTAGGTGAACGTTAAAGAACCCCAGGTGGTCGAAATTTCCGGAGTCCTCCACTACGGCGTGCCTCATAATCAGAAAGTGGTTTTTGCACGTAAAACCCCAAATATTATTATTAGCTGTACGAACTAAGGATTGTAACTTTATCGGCCCTATAAACTTGTAAACATTCGCTTGCTAACTAAATTAACAACGATCGAATGTGTAAGCGTGACTCAACGAGGACGTGTAAGAAACAGAGACGGCGCAGTCTTTGTATGTGCTTCTTTCTACGTCCTCGTTCAGTCGCGCTTACATATTATATCGTGGATTCGAACCAACTAGCCCGCCAACGCGTTTTAACTAAACTAACCAGCACAATGTCACGCGCGCGCACAGGTAAACATGAAACACATCTCGCTCGATGAGCGCGGAAAACTCGCTGTCAAAATTCTGGAGTGAGGAATTGCGGCAGCAGCAGCGAGCGAATTGACCTTCGTGCATCTCCTTGCTTCAACGCGGACGGAACGTCGAGGCGTACGAAGCTACCGGCACTACGCGCACTCTGCAAATAAACACATTGCAAGAAACACATTCGCAGATCGCTTTTAAAGATGAGGCCCGCGCGGGCGCGCACTTTGGTCACGTCGCAGATAATAATAATAATAATAATAATAATAATAATAATAATAATAATAATAATAATAATAATAATAATCTTTATTCAGTATAGTTAAAACAGTATACAAAACGGAAGCGCCGAAGCCACAAGAGGGCTTGTGCGGCGACAACCGGCAGCCGCGGCAATCTACGCGCCACACCAGAACTCTATCAGAAGCTGGTTGTGCATTTGGCACAACCAACACACATTATCAAAGATGCACTGATAACATCAGTACATATTAAAGGTTCTCTAACGCTTGGACAGCAAGTCTCAGTGTTTTGCGGGTGGACAAAGAAAGTACATCGTCCGGTAGTTCATTGAAGATAGCAGGAACATAAAAGCGTTAAACATAATCGTTAAAGGGACACTAAAGCGAAACAATAAACCGGTTTAGACTAATGAATCATTGTTTGAGAACCCTCCAGGCAGTCATTTCAAAAATATAGTTTGATTATTAGATCAGAAAGTGAAGGTCCAAGTATCAGTATTTGAATTTCGCGCCGAAACCCCAGCGCCGGTACGTCAGCGTGACGTCAGGGATTCCAAAGTATGTTTTCCGCATCTGGGGGCCGCGTTGGCTGAATAAAGGTTCCCGACACTTGCCATGTTTAATATTTGGTTCCTGTAGAATACAATATAGTCAGTCTGTAACGCTATATAATTCCTCAGCTAAATAATTAAATAGGCCCTAGAAGGTGCCATCAAAATCGAAGACGTCGCACACCCCAGGTGCGGGAACTTAAGTAGGCGTCGCCACCCGTATTTCGTTCTTGCGCTTTTTCTGGCTTACCAAACGTCTTATCGTTGTATGGGTGGTGTTTTTGGTGTTGTAGGACGGTAATTTACTGATGCGGAAGAAATCATTTTTTTCACTTTAGTGTCCCTTTAATACACACGAGCGCGCGACGCCGACGGCAGAAATGCGCCTGGAGTGTCCATATAATTGCTATCGCAATAATAGCACATTCGCAATGTCTCTGAAAGGAACAGCGCGATAGATGAGACGGGCGAGTCGCAACAGAGGGCGCTGACTTCCAATGGAGTTAAGACCCGTAAAAAAACGTCACGAGCAATATTTGAAGCCTCTGCGCACAAAGTGCAATCGGTTGCAGGTTCTGTCTTATTTTCCTTTCGAAGACATTGATAACGGTATATAGAGATAGATATTAATAGAAATGTATTTGCACAAGCTAGCTTGGGCACAGGCTCTATGGCGGATTTACTAGCCTACGTACAACCCTGTAACCTGCGTCGTCGTCTTCGTCCACATGATGGTCATCGTCTCCGTCGGTCGTTCTGCTCGTAGGACCGTGACAATCATTCTTAACTAGCTTAGATCTAGACTTCAGTGCAATATAGTCCCGTCAAGCGGAGAGTGTGAATGTTACTGAAGTTTTCGTTGAACGCCATTGCTGAAGTCGTCGGGAATCCGTTCGCGTAGACGAACAGCGGCAAGTGCACCAATAAGCTAATGAGACACATACGTTCGATGGTTCGTTGTTTTCGGAGCTCTGCACACGTAGTGGTGTGCACCGAGCGAGCAGCATTGCGCTGATGATTCAGTAGCGATAATTAACATTGGTGCCTGCTTATTCTCGTAATAACAATGTCGTCGCTGTGTTGCCTTATCTTGGAGGCAAGACTTGCCATCGGACATGGCAGCCGTCAGTCAAGCCGGACGGGTATCGTCGTCCGGCATGGTCGACCGCGTAGCATGCGAGATCGAATGTCATCACACGCGGACGTAGGCCTTGAGAAATGGAAGCGTACGTTGCTGGTTCTTTCTGACATGTTGTCCGACAGATCGGACGGCTTTGTGCACGCAATACAATACACGGTTGAAAACAACATAAAATAGCGTTTCGGATCCCGTCACGGCTCAGTTATGAGACAAAGGCCAGGTGGTCAGCAGGTTTTTTTTAACCGACATATGCCTAACGCGTCGCATTAAGCACATTTACTCGCCGTGGTTGCTCAGTGGCTATGGTGTTGGGCTGCTGAGCACGAGGTCGCGGGATCGAATCCCGGCCACAGCGGCCGCATTTCGATGGGGGCGAAATGCGAAAACACCCGTGTACTTAGATTTAGGTGCACGTTAAAGAACCCCAGGTGGTCGAACTTTCCGGAGTCCCCCACTACGGCATGCCTCATAATCAGAAAGTGGTTTTGGCACGTAAAACCCCACAATTTAATTTTTTAATTAAGCACATTTATTGCGACTGCAATTATACGAATTATCCGGGTGCGTTCGCGCCTTCGGTGCCGCCGACGCCGTGCTGTCCCACGAGCCGGCTCTGCCCGTGCGGCTGCAGCTCATACGCCTCCCGCTCACCTTGCGTTGCAGGTCAGGTGACCTGCTGACGTTTGGAGGAGGCGCGGCGCAGTGGTGAGAGGAGCGGCAGCGTGAAACGTTCTCACTGAGACGAGCGGAGCGCGTGCGTTCCCCACTGCGTCAGCGCTGTGACCGCAAGTGCTTAGTCATCGAGTGCAACCAGTGTGAGCGCAAGTTCTTAGTCATCGAGTGCACCAGTGTGAGCGCAAGTGCTTATTCATCGAGTGCACCAGTGTGAGCGCGGGACGGCACGCTTGTTTAGTTGGTAAGCGAATGTTCGCCGCATTTTATACACTGCCTCTGAGGTTATGATCCTTAGTTCGTTTAATAGACAAATGCTTTGCTGTTTGTTCTGTTCGCCATTCCCTCCGAGCAAAGTATACAGACTAAAGAACTTTTACATCAGGCAGACTTCTAGCTCCGCGCTTAGCCTTTAGGACGAAACTGGCGACTTTCCTTTCTTCCTCCTTTTTTTTCTTCCTTATGTGAAATTGATGACACGTCCGAGATATATATTGGTTTGACCGCTAACAGGCGTTCCCTGTAAGAGCGGACCGTACACTGTGCACGTAATGTGGAAATTCAGTAATGCGGAAACTTGGGGTAGTTGGTGAGTTGGGCTAGTTGATGACTGTGCACGTGAGCATGACCTATAGTGCAGCAGGCACACGGTACGACGCGGCTTCCGAGACAACATGCGATGCATCTGTTACATGATTGCGTTGGCTGTTCAAGAACGTTGGAAACTTATTGACTTTCCTCGCATCAGTAAGTCGCACGTCGGACGTCACGCGTAATCGGGCCAGACCGTGTTTTATACCGGGCCTATACTGCACCGCTCATGTCGAACTCTGCGCAGAGCTTTGGGCGTGGCCTTCAAGATCGCAGCGGCACACCTTGAGCCGCGGTGATCGCGAAGGCCACGCTGTGGGCACGGAGTCTTTTTACAATGTCACCTAGAGGGGAAATCTGACGCTACTGTCTATGCGAGTTCCCTAACTGCCGATACGCCACCACGGGGATGCAGCGATGTGGGTGTACGATGCTTGTCTCGAACTTGGCTTGTCTTGGCTTAAGAAATGGCGAGTCGCACACAAGTAAAGCTTTAAGTAAATCATCACAACAAGCATTTCCTACCTGCAATACACATTTAGTTATTGTTTACTCAAAAAAAGTTTAATAAGCAAGCAAAGAAAACAAGAACAGATGATTGCAACAATTTTTCCTACAACTTTAGCGGCCCGCCGCTATATATTGTTCATGCTTGCCGTGACTGTTATCGTGGTGTATAATAAAAGGGTGTCATAAACAAAACGGCATTTTACGCGCTGTTTTAGTAATGTAGCAGAATGAGCGTTAACCAGGTGCGTGTTCAAGGTGTCCTGGCGTGAACCGTGCACCAGTTTTGGACCATACACATTTACCTTTAACCAGCGCTCCTAAACAACATTTTTTTACCTATACTGTATCTCGCTTAGCTTTTAGAGAAACCCTTCAATGTTTCACTTGGTATGCACCTGAGCAGCATAAAGTAGAAATGAAGCAATGAAACCATTTCCAGGCAAAGTTATTGTTGTCTTGCCAGTTAAAAGGTTTTACAGAACACGGCTTGCTCGAAAATTAATCCCGAGGCGTGTACTGACGTTGCCTCGCAACACACTGCGCCAGCTGACTCGGGTCGTTACAAACACTTTCGGCAAAATTCGTGCCCCTACCTACGGGCACCCTTAATCGAGGGAGGTCAATCCGCGGGCCATGGTTTCCATCTGGTGGACTCGCGCCGCCTAGTGGCGTTAAACCTTGCAATCTCTATTTACGGCTGTGCGCCCTTGACTCACCCGTGTCGGTGACTCTCGCGTGTATACTGTCGAACAAGCAGGCCACCGCGGTCACTCGAGGCGGCAGACTGGGACGAGCCCTGGACTTGAGTGCGTCGATGCCAATGTATAGACAGTATGCAAGCTCTGCTCCACTGGCGTCGGCCAAGGTGACGTGTCTCTGACCATATGTCGGTTTCGACCGCGTGCTGAGCGTGCCCCCGTGCACCGTCTTCTCGGTGATGATGATGATGATGATCATGAGGATGATGGGGTGACGCGTCTCTGACCGTATCGGTTTCGACCGCGTGAACCGTCTTCTTGATGATGATGATGAGGATGAACCGTTACCACGGCTCGTACCCACTAAAGGGCGCTTTTTGTTGACGACACTGATGTCCTTCGAACGTGGTATATATGCGCGAAAGGGATTGGCCGCACAAGGACAAACGAATGAGTGATTGGCTTCATTAACTTTATATTTCTTTCGGACTGTCTTCTTGATGATGATGAGGAGGAGGATGAACCTTTACCACGGCTCGTACCCACTGAAGGGGGCTTTTTGTTGGCGACGCTGATATCCTTCGAACGTGGCATATATGCGCGAAAGGGACTGGCCGCACGAGGACAAACGAATGAGTGATTAACGGTCTTCATTAACTTTTTCTTTTTGGGGGGGAGGGGGGAGGAGGGTGTAGACGAGTGTTAATTCCCTACAGGCAGCAGCACACCAGGAAAATTTTTTTTTTTTAGTTGCCGTGTTTCGGTTCTGAGCAGCGAAAAAAATGTCTGTCCGGCTTAATGGCTTCGGCAAACACTGAATGTCAGGCAGCCAGCGTCGCTTGTTAGCGGCGGATTAGAGCAAGGACCAGAGGAATAGGAAGCTTGGCGCACGACTGCCATTCTTTTGAATCGGGTAGTTCAAAATAAAACAATGCATAAGAAGTGTAAGACGTAAGATAGGACGTCAAAATATTTTTGATTTAGTCGTATCATCAGGGCCTATGAGTTAAATTATCCGGATATCTATTCCTTCAGCTTTAATCAACGTGGTTCTCCAATGCGTTCTTTGTGTGAGGAGTGTTATCTCACGAGCTCGACTGAATGAAATATCGAATTTTAAATTGGGGAAGGAAAGTATGGAAAGATCTGGAAAGAAGCAGAAGAGGTGTTTTCCCGAGCAGTTATAACGATATTTAGAAAATAAATGTACTTTAAATCACATGTGAGCCAAAAATCGCAGCAAATACGGCTTCCCTCTGACAGCGTAACATGACGGATGCCTTTCCGATTGGTTCAAAATGCCGCCAGTGCCAAATTCGACGATATGCCGGAATTTGACATTGGCCCGTGGTTGGGTCGACTGTTTTTCTTCTACATAAGAGTTCGCACCCACTGTGGTGACTGGCCAAGAAGCTTTTGCTTTTCTTTTTCAAATGAACTTTGGCTGAATACAATGCAATAGAAATAAAAATTCAAACCTAGGCCACGTCCAGACTTCGGAAAGTTTTTTTTTGTTTTGTTTAAACGTCTTTGTTTATTCTCTCTCTTCTTCAATGTCATATACAGCATCCAAACATACATCGCCACATCAGGAGGGAGGCTAAAGGCTCTGTATGCCTGACGAGGCCTATCCTCCTCGTGGTGAGTGCATCTGAGAGAACAAGCTTTCTTCTAAAGTAACATTAAAATCGCACAAAAGAGGAACATCCACAATTATGTACAGTATACAAATGTATCGGCATAGTAATTTTTGAAATTACAGCTGTGAAAAGAAGCAGGAAAGAGAGCACACGCAAATCAATAACTAAGTCAACCACCGTTATCTAGCAATGTTGTAAATAATCTGCCACGTTAAGACTTACCACGTTAAGATGTGCTTGTTCCTCCTCTCTACCGGCGTCTGCCGCCCCTTTGTCCGTCGCCGGCCGATGGTTATACTTTGGCTCGTCCCGGCCTCGGCCAACACCACCTGGATAGCTAGGTGCGGTTGACTCGGTGCGGACGCGTGCGCCCCCTTCCGTCGTCTCCATGTCCCGAGGCGCAGCGCCTTCCAATCGTTGCCCCCCTTCTGTCCCTCTGTTTTGTTTATCTTTCTATATTCTCTGCTGTGGGGTGCGTGACGGCGGACTCTGACGGAAACGCAGGCGGCCACTCTTGTCTCATTCACGGTCTCCGCTGTGCTGCCGAAGATAAGCTGATCGAGATTGAGCGCAGCTTTTCACCGTGATAGCTGTACAGCGATATGGCGCGGCCTTGCTTGATGACGTCGGAGCAAACCTCCCTTGTTAGAAAGGGCGACTAAGACGCACAACCGAAGCGTCGCCTCAGAGATCGGAACGCGCGCGCTGTCCGTCCGATCTCGGAGGTTATATATATATATGACCGAAGGCACATAAGTCTGGACACAAAACTGCTTTACTGCGACAAGGGTGAGAAGGGGGACAGAGACGTCGCGGCCAAGCCCCGAAGCCCGTGACGGTAGGCGCGCCGCTACTGCAGCTTCTTGAGGTCCCTGACGACGCCGAGGAGCAGGATGCAGCCGTCGGCGGCCCTTCGCAGCACGAAGATGAACGGGCGCGTCAGCTCGAACTGGACGTCGGCTGGCAGGACGGACGGCGACTTGGCCAGCTGCAGCTTCTCTTCCTCGCTCAGCTTGTCGACGGGCCGCGTGGGCGCGGGGTTGCCTTCGTCCAGCACCAGCGTCGCCTTGTGCAGCAGGTCTCCGAGCCGCACCTCGGCGTCGGGCGCCAGCTTGGTGAAGTCGGCGCTGGGCATGAACGCCTGCTTGACGCCCGCGCGGATCAGCGTCGTGTTCAGCGAGTACCTGCGCCACGGGGAACGAGGCTTTATTAGTAGGAGTGACGTTAACGCGTAACGAAACCGCGCGGAAGGTGCGCCTTCGAGCGGCGCGTCGCGTTAGGCTTAGCTATTGGGGAGTTTTAGAAAATCGGAGGCGCACGGCAACACCAGCAGGTGTACCTTGGATGACGTTGTACGTAACGAAACCGCGCGGAAGCTGCGCCTTCGAGCGGCGCGTTGCGTTAGGCTTAGCTGTTAGAGAGTTTTAGAAAATCGGAGGCGCACGGCAACACCAGCAGGTGTGTGCCTTGGAGTGACGTTATACGTAACGAAACCGCGCGGAAGGTGCGCCTTCGAGCGGCGCGTCGCGTTAGGCTTAGCTATTAGAGAGTTTTAGAAAATCGGAGGCGCACGGCAACACCAGCAGGTGTGTGCCTTGGAGTGACGTTATACGTAACGAAACCGCGCGGAAGGTGCGCCTTCGAGCGGCGCGTCGCGTTAGGCTTAGCTATTAGAGAGTTTTAGAAAATCGGAGGCGCACGGCAACACCAGCAGGTGTGTACCTTGGAGTGACGTTATACGTAACGAAACCGCGCGGAAGGTGCGCCTTCGAGCGGCGCGTCGCGTTAGGCTTAGCTATTAGAGAGTTTTAGAAAATCGGAGGCGCACGGCAACACCGGCAGGTGTACCTTGGAGTGACGTTATACGTAACGAAACCGCGCGGAAGGTGCGCCTTCGAGCGCGCGCGCGTCGCGTTAGGCTTGGCTGTTAAAGAGTTTTAGAAAATCGGAGGCGCACGCCAAAACCAGCAGGTGTGTACCTTCGAGCAGCACGTCGTGTGTATAGGCTTCCGTATGAGGGAGCTTTAGCAAAGTGGAGGTGTATATAAAAACTATATGTATGTAACGAAACCAGCGGGTGTATAAACCTTAGAGCCGCACGCCACGTTATGCTTAGGTATTTTAGTTGTGCCAAAACAGATGCATATACTATAGTGTAAGCATATAGTATAGGAATAGCAGAAAGCGGTATTTACACGTGAGCATTTAACGCCCTTGGGACATTCTTCATTATACGCGTTGTGCCAAAGCGTTGCGCTTCAGGTATACCGGTCACCGTTAAACCTAGCTCGCCTCCGCTTCCCCGGAACTGTCTGTTTAAGCGGTGTGACATTGTTGCGCAGGGGTCGAGAGGTTTACTGATTAACGCAGTCAGTGTGCTTCCGCTTTCCGTATACTAGGTGTCTTGATAAGAATGCGTTCCCACTCTTGTCCGATAGCGGTGACAAATTTTCCGGTGCTGCTAGATACCTACTTTGGCCAAACGTGGAGTTTATGGTCACGATGATCGGACGGTCGTGATAACGATTGTCCTTTAGAATGCTGGGTGCATGTGTGAGTTTCGCTGATAACGACGACGTAATCGTCGTTGGGCTGCTATATAGGCACCTAACCTGCCTCAATTTCACGTCCCGCTGGCTGCTGGGGGCCTTGTACTAGAAACGACAATCGGAATTCTACAGCAAGCTGATCTGACCTCGCTAGTCTGGAAATGGCGATGACGACGATTGAGTTTGCTGCAAATGATGTGGCGCGGTCATTTAGTGGCCGGAAACGGGTAGTATTATAACGATTCATTGTTGCGGCAGTAGTGGCGATTTTCGCGTATTTCTGGAACGCATATATCGCGAAACCGGTGCGATTCTCACTTTGTTCTCAAGTGACTGTGCCTTGCTAATTCATCGATTACAATTCGTCATTTACGACATGTACCGTAAATTACCCTTCTTTTTTGTTAGCAAATTGTTGATGTGTTGACTAGGCATTTTTGACATCTCGTGAAGATATAACGTCCGCCACTTCGGTTAACGCAGCCCCTGGAAAATGAACGTGTTATCTGCAACGGGCGATTTATAAGTATTCTGTTTAGTCTAAAAGTCGTAAAGATCAAACGCGTATCTTGGAGTCTATGTGAATCGAAGCTTTCTTGACGCGGTTACGTGCTACAAAACTGTTAACTTCTGCAACAACTCGTTTTTGCAGCATGGCGATTAAGTGCCCGCGTGGCAAATTGGCAAGACGCGGGCGCCCCCACAACGCGAACCACGTATTCCTCGCGGACTATACACTATCTCGGGCATTCAGGAAGGATAATCAGTAGGGAGCGTCACGTCAAGCCGCAAGCCTCGACGAGCGAACCTTCCGTGAAGTCGTGTTCCCTTCTCTTTTTCCTACGCAGCGTCGTCGGCCCAAAAATACTTTAAGACTCCGCGTATATACTGGTCGATAATAGAGACGTTTAGCTTGTACGCTAATCCGGTAAACGAGAGCGGTTTGGGCGGGTTACCGGATGGTCGGGGCGTAAACGTGAGCGGTGAAGCCGCCTGGTGTTGTAGAGCTCAACCAGACAAACGCATAGCTAAAACTGCAGTAACTCACCATATCCTGCTTCGCCACTCGTGCAAATTTTTGGCAGCGGCGTAATTGTGAACACGATTACGCCACTGTCAAATATTTACCCCAGCAGCTAAGCAGAATACAGTAATTAGCTCTGTGGTTGTGTGGTTGAGCTTTGCGCCACCAGCTGGCGCCACCGATCGGGCCGCTCACCTTTACGCCCCCGCTAAACCGGAAAACCGCCCGCACTTTCCCGGATACCGGACACGCTAAAAGTCCCTAATGTTGAGTTACCGGTATGGCATTCTTTCATCGAAGCGCACCTGATCGGCTGCTTTGCCGTAAAGCACTGCCTGTAGTGCTATCTTGCAGCGGTTCGGAAAGCGAACAGTTCACTTGCCTTCGCGTGATTTGTCAGGATCGGGATTTCGCTTAAGAAAGGCGCGATTTTGAACGTTCACGCGATGGCGAGCGAGCGGTTGACCTTCCGAACCGTTGCTACAAGATGGCGCGGAGCGGGAGGGCACTGAAACCTCCCGTGTGCTCTGTTGGGCCCACTCGATTGGCAGTTCAATCGTGTCACACAATCAGTGGTCCCGCCTCTCCTAACTAACCTAACTAAGGAAGCCGTCGCTTGGGCGTGGATTCAGACGCCACCTGTTCTGGACACCGTCAGAATCTGCAAAGGCGGCATTTCGAGCCAATCAGAGACGCCGTAGCAGTCCTCTGAGCCAATCGGAGCTGCCAAGATGGCGAGCTTGACAAACACGGCTCAATTCGACAACATCCGGAATAGCATATTCGGTCATTCGACTCGATGCCGACGGTAGCAACACTTGCTGAATGTCAGTAGCGGCGATTTTGACCACGGGGCGGCGCTCTCGAGGCTTTTTCTTTTTTTTCACTCAGGTGTTAACCCAATTAGAGCAGCAGGTAACGTATATACACCTTCCAGAAGCGCTTAAATTTACACTGTAATGCGGACGGAAGCTTCAACTGGTCAGCAGTCGAGATAAACGAGAGACGTTCAGAGTATTGGTGGGGAAAATCTGGGGAAGATTGACACTGCTGCATCTGTTGCACATCAAGCTGTGCAACGTACACGCGCAGAAGTTTTAAGCGAGAGAAAAACAAAAAGTTTAGCGAGATCTATGCAAAAGGCTAGAACGAAAAGCATGTGCCTATACAGCACACCCGATTAAGCTCAAGCAAGCTATGGGTGACTGGCTCGTCACCGCCCCGTTTGAAAGGCGTAATGCCAACGAGCATCGTCATCATCGCACTTGGCCTCGATCCTGACGAGGGGCAGCTCCACGCGGACGTTCTTGGGCTTCAGGCAGCCGGACAGCTTGGCGAGGAACGCCGGCGTGAGCTGCTGCCGCAGGTCGTTCAGCCGCCGGGCCCTGTCCGGCAGCAGGAACAGCAGGGAGGCGGCGCCCCCGCGGTAGGGCAGCTCCAGTACCTTGACCGCCACGGGGTCCTCGATCTCGGCGTGCATGAAGCGGCCCGCGCTTCGCTCGAACTCCAGCAGCACCTCGGTGGTCAGGCTCGGCTTGAAGGAGCGCTCCGCCGGGTTGCGCTGGAACGGCGGCTCGAGGAGGCCCTGCGTGGCGGTGGACCCAGAATTAGGAATTGGTCTATCTATCTATCTATCTATCTGTCTGTCTCTGTCTGTCTGTCTCTGTCTGTCTGTCTGTCTGTCTGTCTACACAAGGTGAAACATACCGCATCATAGCATATAGGTTGGCATGTTGATGCTGCATTCAGGAATTGTAATTTCAACTCGCTGTATTCCAGACGCACTTCGTGGGCGCGTTTTTAACGCGATAGCGTTAAGGAGCTCGTGTCGCAGAAAAGCCGGTGTCGTCGGCGTCGGGTGTCGGCGTCGGCGGCGTTGACCGTGAGCGATAAATCACGGCAGGCGCTTCATAAATAAAAAGCAACTTCCAAGATTGGCCCGGTGGGAATCGAACCCGGGTCTCCGGAGTGTGAGACGGAGACGCTACCACTCAGCCACGAGTTCGATGCTTCCAAGCGGTGCAAACGCGCCTCTAGTGAATGCGGTGTTGCCTTCGAAACGAGCCGTGGAAAGTTATACTGCGGTGTATATCGGTAATTATGAACATGTAACGTACAGAAGTCACAATTACACGAGTTGCGAAGTGCGTTTCCTCTGCATTTCTTCTGCGCTTTCCGCACACGCAGAGCCATCTTGCGGCAAACACAGAAGACCCCCTCCTCTCAATGTACGGCGCTGCCCCGACAGGAGGCGCGCCGCGCGCGCATTGGGACCGCTGCCAGGCGCGTCGCGGGACTCCCTCTCCCCTGACGACGCTTCGCCGTGCTCCCGGTTTAGATCACTATCTATCTCTCTGCCCGTGCCGATCACGACGTTTAGCTGGCGTAGATCGTTTCCCCTCCGAGACACCGAGTTCTTTGGTTCGTTCCGTTCGCTCAGGCGCACGTTTCGTTGCCGCGCCGAACGCTGCGTTGCTCGACGCTCACCGCGTGATAGGTGGGCGCTAAGTCCGATGCGGGGCGCATCGTAAGTGATCGCTGTGCCGTAGCGCATTCTCTTATACCCCTTGGCGGGTCGACGGGAACGCTGTCGCGTCCCACTCTTGAAGGCGAAGCTTAAGCGTCCTCCAATTTTTTTCGTCTGTGACGACGACAGAGTGGCCTAGAGGGCACAAGTGGCGTACCCCCCTTGGTGGCTCAGCTGTGGATGCATCGTTCTGACGCTAAGGAGGGGCTACCGCGCATTCTTGATGGGGGCGAAATTCCTAAGCGCTCGTGCACTTAGATTTGGGGGGGGGGTAGGGGGGGCTCGTTAAAGAACCTCAGCTGGTCAAAAGTAGTCCAAAAACCTCTACTGCGGTGTCTCGATGCGCCAGTATTCCTTTAGGACGTTAAGCCCCATTAGCGGTTCAGTCCAGTGAGTCAGCTCGTACTCTCGAATGTGGCCCAGTCTATTTTAGCCCAGTCACTCAATCAGGCTAGTCTGGTTCAGTCAAGCCTAGTCTTGTCCAGTCTAGTCCGTCAGTCAGTAAGTCAGTCAGTCAAGTGTAGTCTGGTGTAGTCTCGGTTGGTCGGTCAATCGAATGCTCAAATCACTTTCGTACAGTTCGGCGCGCATCCGACTTCATATGCGGGACGAATATATTTTACAGTAACCTTGAAACTACGTTAACTTTGAGTTAACTAGAGGAGGATGGAAGGCAATGCGACCTTGTAATGTTCTACACGAGAGGTCGCACGAGGAACACGTGCCCTAAAGCCCCTTAAACTTCGTAAAGTAACGACACTCTCCTCCTCCGCCTTTACTCCTCCTTTTTTCTCCTCTCTTTCACGCTCCCTCCTCGACCGTGGCGCCGCCTACACTGCTCGAGCGTAGCAGCGGCGCCAACATGCGCTCCTCGCCACTCCGTAGACGCTTCTCGAGCAAAAATGGCGCTGATGCACGGCGCGAGGGCCCACGTGATGCTATTAGGCCAATAGCGACGCGGCGTCGGCCAGAGCGTGCGAGGAGGAGGCGGCATTCTTCCAAGCGTGGCACTACTTTACGATGTTGAAGGGGCTCTAACGTACCCTGTAGTGGAAGGCCGAGGCGACGATCATCTTGGTGGTCGGGTCTACTGCGTCCGGCGCCAGGACCTGTCCGATGAGCGGGCTTCCGTCGACGAAGGCGCTGTTCACGGCGTCCGCGACCTCATCGGCGGAACTCGCGTGGAACACCACCCGGTGGACGGCACAGCGCAGCTGCGAGCTCAGCTGCTCCTCGCACGCCTGGCTCACGTCGAGGCTATGGCTCACGAACATCCTGCGCAGCGCAGTCGCGGATCGCCCGCCGCGTCCTTCCGGAGGATTATACTAACGACGTTACATTTTAGGCTCATTTCTCGCGCTACAACGAAGTCCCTAGACCTACGAACCGGATATAGCGAAATAATGCTGACAAGCCTCGCGGAGCGACCGAGACAATTTACTCGATGTAGAGATGGAGCTTCTCCACGGCCAGTTTCGGTTTCGTTTCCGTGCCTCCGGCGTGACGTGATGACGCGGGAGGTGATCACGTGGGAGCAGAAAGATCGCGACATTTTGACGCTCGCTCTGGCTCGCTCGGTTGCCTGCTGCGCCGCTACATCGGGCTTCGCTATGAGTGGCAGCATGCACAGACACAACTCGACGACTGCTGCTTACAATTTGATCTTCTTTCTTATCTCTGTTTTTCTTTTTTTTTCAAATTCCTCCTCGATACGGCGCTTGTTCAGACCCGTTGCTACTTCATGCTGTTGCTTTTTTTCTCTGCTTCCAAAGCAGAACAATAATGCTGCCTTACGGAGGCTATATGACTTTAGTTCTCACGTGATCCCTACGTCCAGGATGTCGCCTGATGTGGCCACAACATCACGAAACAACGCGTTGAGACATTTCTTCGTGCAGTCGTTGCAGCAATCAGCCAGCTATTGAAACAAGTGCTTGAATGCTGTCAGGCATTTCAGAAAATCTACTTAATGTAGTCAATGCTTTAAAAAAATGTTTGAAATTCCAGGGTTTTCCAGAACTCGCAAAAATTCCGGAACTTTGAATTCCTTGAGAACGCAATTTATGAATCCAAGGGTTTTCAAGGTTTTTCAAAGCTTTTGAAAGCGCGTATGGATCCTGAAATTTATTTGCTAGAACAGAAATGAAATCTGGGAACAAATTGATAGGACCGGAATACGTTACGGGCATAGGTAGCTACACAAGGTAGATGTAGAGGTTTTAAGGAACAGAGAAGAGATTAAGCAGATAAAGTCAAAATGCTAGACTGGAAAGCGCATAAAGCATACGTATACACCTGATTAGCTCGAGCAGGCTTTAGTGACTGTTTGTCACCGCTTCGTTTCGAATGGGATGCCAGTACAAAAATTGGAGGACGCTTAAGCTTCGCCTTCAAGAGTGGAACGCGACAGCGTTCCCGTCGACCCGCCAAGGGGTGTAAGACAATGGGCTACGGCACAGCGACAACGCGCCCCGCATCGGACGCGGTGAGCGTCGAGCAACGCAGCGTTCGGCGCGGCAACGAAAGGTGCGCCTGAGCAAGCGAAGCACGCCTGAGCCTTAGAAACAGCTCGTTTCTAAGGCGACACCGCATTCACTAGAGGCGCTTTTGTACCGCTTTGAAGCATCGAACTCGTGGCTGAGTACAATAAAGAAAAAAAAAACTCGTGGCTGAGTGGTAACGTCTCCGTCTCACACTCCGGAGACGCTGGTTCGATTCACACCCAGTCTATCTTGCAAGTTGTTTTTTATTCATGAAATGCCTGCTGGGATTTATCGCTCACGGCCGACACCGACGCCGACGACACCGGCTTTTCTGCGACACGAGCTCCTTAACGCTATCGCGTTAAAATCTGTCGTCCACAGCTCTACGG
Organism: Dermacentor albipictus; assembly: GCF_038994185.2. Taxonomy (NCBI): domain Eukaryota; kingdom Metazoa; phylum Arthropoda; class Arachnida; order Ixodida; family Ixodidae; genus Dermacentor; species Dermacentor albipictus. The sequence goes on from NC_091827.1 coordinate 44,584,126, forward strand.
TAACCCGGTATACTGCGCACGGATTGCCCAGAAGCTTATACGCACAAGCCGAAGGACCCTCAACAAAGTTCGCATACCTGTAGGCGAGGGCGGCCTGTGCGTTGGCCTTGTCGCCGTCGAGCGCCTCGAACGCGGCCAGCGCGGCCGCCTGCAGGAGCTCGAGCTTGCCCCCCTTTTTGGCCAGCAGCTCGACCAGCTGCTGCCGCGTCTCGCCCACGGCGCACGCCTGCGACGCCAGCAGGGACGCCGCCACGGCCGCCGGGCACAGCAGCACGTTCTGGCTGTCCAGCTGATCGGCCACCTGCGCCCAGGTCGGTTACACGTGCGCGCAAATAAAGAAAAAAAAATGGCTGAAGGCTTAGCTTGGTTAAGCCTGGAACACTGCGAAAGAAATACCCTTGGCTGCGCCTTGGTTCGGCTGATGGGGTGGACATGGTTGCCCTTTGTCAAACTTATGGCTATACATCATCCGACATAGCGCGAGGCAGCGCGCCAACCACTGCGAGAAGCCGAGCTGTCGCCCCATTTATCCTCCTAGCGTGACGTCACACCAACGAGCGCCCTCTCTCGGCAGCGCCGCAGCAGCGGCGCCCAAGGCTTCGCCTCCACCATCGATGCCGCGAGCTGGGGCCCCAGCTCTCGGTCTGGCGTGACGTCACACCAGCGAGCGCCCTCTCTCGGTAGCGCCGCAGCAGTGGCGCCCAAGGCTTCGCCTCCACCATCGATGCCGCGAGCTGGGGCCCCGTCTCTCGGTCTGGCGTGACGTCACACGGTCACGTGACGCGCAGCTGTGTAAGGAGGCGCCACGACCACCGATGGGTCGAAAGTGCGAGCAGTATTGCTTTCGCAATAAAAACAGGGGGTGCGTCGTATGCGAATGCAGGGCCAGTCTCGATCACTGGCAACATCGAAGACATCGTCGGGGTATACACGCGTTGGGGTAAGCAGCCGCATCGAGATGGAGAGCGCCTGCAATACGGCCGTGGGGGAAGGAGCGGAGGGCGCAAACTATAGGCATAGGAGCATGACATTGATTCGGCAATGACACCCTCTCGGACGTTCGCCCCCTTGTTTCCTTCGGGGCCTGCCTGCGTGTTGACTCTCGAGAGAGTTGGCCCGACCTTTCCAGTCATCGTTTGGTTCGCAGTGACATTCAGTGACACCCTGGCCGAGATAGGGCCTCCCGCTGCTGTGCGCTCCATAGAGTTTCATACAGTAATTACCAGAGGGAACTCTGGAGCTAGTGTCTGCGTGAGGGGTTGTACAATCGTGGGAAGTACATGGATTTGCCTAAAGTTCGTATTTTTGGCTTCAAACGGCTTTATGACTTTGTAAGCTCCTCATTTTCAACGATATACTTCGTAGTAACTAATTCAATATACATTGTTAAAACTGTCCTACGGCAGGATTCGAACACAGGACCTCTAGCACAGAAACCTGATACTGAAACCATTAAACAACGGACGCCGCATGCATCGATAGGCGACGTGGAACGCGCTTATGAATTTCTCGCCGGCATGCCAGACGCTTGGCTCGTTTCGATTCGGGCACCTCGACTAGCTCAATCGTTGCAATTAGTGCTCATGGAGCGTGTTTGGCACTGTCTTTTGCACTTCGAACCGTATAGACTTCTCCGAAATTTATGACAGTGAAAGCGTATAAAGCGTAGTGAACACAGCCACACCAACGTCTGAATCCACAAGCACGAAGTTCAGACAAATCCATGCACTTCCCATCATTCCCATGGTGGGTCAACGACTGCAGCGCCAGAGTTCCCCTCTAGTATATTGTAGGAAACTCTGGTGTGCGCTCTACTCGCCCAATCATCGCGCGCTCGGCGGCTAGAGGGCACCGCTTGCCGATCACGCGGTGCTGGCCTATTGCCGATTAGCTTTCTTTCTTTCTGACGCGGTAGTGTAGAGGGCCCCGCGTCGCAGAAAATCCGGCGTCGGCGGCGTTGACCGTGACGAAAAAAAATCATCCTGAACCACGTGGGCCCTACGCGTGTTGCATAGGCGTCACTGAACTAGTAGAATTTCTCAAAGTAAGATGAGCCAGCAAATTTGTAAAGTATACTACTTACGCATAGCCTACACAGACATGATAGCGTTGGATTGCAATTTGAATATGCGAACGAAAAAAATTCCGTTACGCGGAATCTTTGGCTCGTAGAAGCGAAGAATAGGGGGAAGTGCGTGATTGTATTGGGCTTATAGTGTTACACTGACGAACATAAGGGACAAGACGCGGCCGTGCTTGCGCTACGTACGTCCGCATCTTGTCCCTTGTGTTAGTCAGTGTAACACTGCAAGCGCAATACAATCATGAACGTCCACCAACTAGCCCCGTTCATTGCTTTACTAAAGGGGGGAAGTGAACAGCTCAGTAAACGTCGGAGCAAGCGCCATCTATACCACCGATTCCCCGCGTATTGTACTTAGGATCCGCCGACGTGCCGCTGCCATGTTGGCACATATTATACCTGGTGGAAGAGCGCGAGGCCGAGGTTGTTGAGCGCCTGGACAGCCGCGGTGCCGCCGGCCGCGTCCTTGGTCGCCTGCTGCTGCTGGACTCTGGTGCCGGACTCGGTCTTCTTGGGTCCCACAGGCGGTTGGCCCAGCGCCGTGCTGCTCATGTTTTCGCCGCGGGTTTTTTGTGTCTTTCACCACGGGTTGGAGATGAAGAACTCGGCCGTGCTCGACGGTCTTTCAGAGGGCGCTAGATCGAACGGGCGCCACCGGTGCCTGGGTGCCTGGGGAGCTCGCGGTCTTTTTCGCTTTTGCTCGGCGTGCGAGACGGAACCCGCTCCTTCGATCTTCTTCTTTTGTTTGCCGGCCTCGCGGGGATGGTGCGCGCGTGGGGCGCCCAGTGCAGTTTTACCCGCGACGCTGCTGAGAAAAAAAGGGGCAATGAATGAATAAAGCCTTTATTTTGAGGAAGGGGATGGCTCTAGGCCGCTGATGGGGATTAGGAGGGAAGGGAATGTGGGTACCCAGACTGTTGACTGAAACACTTCTTCATCTCAGTCTGGGATCTTCCACTTTATGCAGGCTCAGGTGCATGTTCAGTTCTGCCGCTCTCACATGGGCTGATCGACCCCTTCTACACTACTCGAAACAGGCCACTTTGTCTGCCATATGTCGCAATGGCTTTCTGTGTTTCAGGGTGAGTTTGTATTGCAATTCCTAGTGTTCTAATGTCTCCGTGTAGTAGATGCTGAATGTTGGATCTCCCTTGTGAAAAAGCTGCACAGCTCCAAATGAGGTGTTGCAAGTCTGCTCTGCATGACTCCTGGTAATGTGTACATCGGGTGTAAGTCTTCGCAATCGTAGCTTGTCTGGGTTGGTGCCATTTCTCAAGTATGTGTGGTGTGTATTGTTGGAACCTCAGTGCTGACACCCGTTATTACAATCGCACCGCCGGCGCCCGTTGTTGCAAATGGGTCGCAAGCCCCAAGGGTAGCGTTGGCCTGGCGGCCTAGGGCATAACTGGAAGCATCCGAAGGTCCTGGCAAAGCATGAGTCGACTGCTAACAGAACAACTTGTTTATTCTAGCATCGCAAAAGAGCGGCCGGTCAGGTCCACCGAAGTGGAGAGACTGGAGAGCACACTTCTCGACGGAAGAATTCGGAGCCTCTCTCCTGGCGTCCGGGGGCAGCTGCTCTTATACTCTCGGGGTTGAGGGCAAGAGGGAAGGTCACGGGACTAGGTCACGTGACGGTGGGGCACAGACACGCTGAGAGACATGTATAGACGAGTGTAGTGACGCATCAGCCGGGCCGGCGCCGGTCAGACCTCCTCGCTTCACACTTGGGGAGCTCCTCTCCCCGGCTGCCGCGCTTTGACAAGCGTGGGCACACACACACACACACGAAGACACGTGGCACTGAAACATGCCGGGACGCGCTCGGCGGGGATGCGTCGCGGCCGCTCCGAACGGGCCAAAATGTCCGCCGCTTTGAACGAAGCCCCGGCGTCCGTTGAATCCGCGCCGGCTATACCGCGCGTCGTAGGCGAACGTAACAGTATGCAGCGTTGGCCATAACCTTATTCAAGAAAACCTCTTCCGTGCGGGTAAGCCCGCCCTTGTCGTCAAACACATGTACTGGTGTAGCTTCTAATAATCTCCGTTTACTGTCTGCTTTTATTTTAGTACGAATGTAATGCATCAGTGCTCTGCTAGGAGAGCCTGCGGCCAATATCTTTAGGTATGGATTTTGGTCCACGGTGTTTGGCGAGGAAATGGAGTGTGGAGAGCTGTACGCGTAATCAAGCCCACCCGCTTGCGCGGCAGCTGAGTGAGCGGCTGCGTTTCTTCCATCCGTGCCGGTGTGCCCCGGTGTCCATAGGATTTCAACATTTGTCCCATTGTCCTGTATTCTCTTTAGATTTTTTCCGGTGTCGTTGGCCACCGCATCATCTGTCGTAGGCCCCATTAATTCGGCTACTGCTTCGTACGAATCAGTAAGTATCCGATAATTATTTCGCACACTCTGCTCTACAATGTCTCCCATGTCAACGGGAATGGTATTGACCGCTCCCCATATAGCTAAGAGCTCAGCGTGCAAAGTTGCACCCCCAGGAAGCTGACATGTATGATAGCCATTGTGTTGGGGTGCATATGTGCTAACCCAGGTCATGCTTGCTATGTCGTTTGTGATTACAGCGTCCGTGTAGATTAGGATTCTTGGAGCACAGATTGCTAGCTGCAACAGCCCCCAGCTATGGATTCGCACACTAAAGCAAAAATGGAGACCGCTGTTGCATATGGTTAGACGAATATCGAGCAAGTATGGCGGAGCGCGTCAGAAAGCGTGCCAAACGCTTGCAAAAGCGGTCGCGGTTGGAAGGATTCTTTACGGGGCACTTTTGTACGAATTCTCTGAACGAGACCTCGGCGACATCGAAAAGTTACACAGGGCCACCCTCCGTACGATCACTGGGCTACCAAAGCACACGAGGAACGAGGACCTGCTCAAGCTCGTAGCGATCCCACCCATACGGGACATAAACAGTGAAGCACGAATTCGAATGAGATCCCAGTTGGAAAACACGACCCAAGGAAAACTAATCATGGCATATGGGATAAACAAGTCCATGCGAAGCCAGAGCCCGCGGAAGCGACCATAACGCCACCATGGGAAGCACCACTGGGCATACGGAGGCAACAACCCCCTATCGCCAGACGAAACGCGGAAGCTAGAAAAATATTTGAATAGAGATTGGGATTAAGCACGCCGCAGCACACCACTGACATCTACACGAAAAAAGGGGCGAACATAAATAAAGAAGCTCCAAGTATGGTGCATCCCAAGGATTGAAAGAAAGAGAAGGAAGGTGATTCGATAATTCGCTTTTGAGAGCGAAGGAGGTGTGTAACCGCTATAACCTCGAGCTTTCCTTTCGAAAACGCATAACCCGGAACTGATAGTTTCAGTTAATAATTTCATTTCGCGCTTCGACTCTGGTACTTATTGTCATAAAGATGTTTGCGCCGCCGTGCATGATTTTATTATTGATTCCAAGCGATTGCGCTGTTAAATTTGTTTGGCTTATTATTAACGCGTCAGCGTTAAGGAGCTCGTGTCGCAGAAAAGCCGGTGTCGTCGGCGTCGGTGTCGGCGGCGTTTGGCCGTGAGCGATAAATCCCGGCAGGCACTTTTTGTTATTATGCTTGCCGGGCATAGAGTTTCTCGAAATATTACCTAGGGGGAACTGCAGCGCCACCATCTATGCGACTTTCGTAACGGACGTCGTACCGCCTCTTGGCGATGCTGATGTGAACACGAGAGACCGATGCTATAATTGTCTCGAACGTGCTCTCGCCTAGAACGCGGCTGCACGTACAAGGCGTTCGTAAAATGAAATTTTTATTGGAATGTCTTCATCCACCCGTATTACATCTCTCAATAACGTTTGCGCACCTCCAAACGCGTGATGCAAGCGCTGACAGACACGTGACAAAGCGAGCGCAAACCCTGCAGCTATCGTCTGTCCTCTGCAGCTTTAGCGGACCGCCGATACTTTTCACGTTTCGCATGTAATTGTACATCCAAGCAAAAAAAGTCCTTACGAATAAATGGAGCCTGTTTTGCGGAATGCTGAAGAAGGAAATTACAGCTCTTTATGTGTTGACTTCGTAGGGGATTGAACCATGGTGACGGGCAGAACGGTGCTAGCTAACTAGGCACGCCTTCAAAGAGTACGATTCTAAGCCACCACACCCCAGCATGCATTCCCATACGTACAACAGTGGCGCAGCGCCAGCTTTTCCCCCTAGGTAATATAGTGAGAAACGCTATGCCTGCAGGATCTCTTCAAGACATTGTTTGGTTTGTGGTGTGCCTTTTAGTGGATGCTCTCGTGCACGATCGACCGCGGTGCGTTCTTTCTCGCGTTTGCCCGACAGTTGTGCGCATGCGTGAGTTGCGAGAGAGACATCTGGCGGCTTCTGCCTCCACTTTTGCGCCTCCAAATCCGCCTTTCCCTATAGGTACTACAGTACTGAGGAGGAGGACGTCCCTTTGCTCCGTTTGTCCCTATAACCGAAGTACGCTATCCCCAGATAAATCCTTAACAAAATTCCAACAAAGTACCTGGCGCCAGCTTCAGGCACAAACTTTTCTTTCTCCAGCTTTTCTCGCCCTGGTTCATCCAGGCCTATATCAACAGGAATGCACGCTCTGCGGCGCACCTAGAGCTAACTTCCATCACATTATGTTCTTATGCCCTGAGCTCCAGCCACCCTCTGAGTGGCAACTCACCGACGTAGAGGGATGGGAGGCCGCGGTGTCTAGCTCTAACCCAGCCGACCAAATACAGCTGGTGGACTGGGCTCTGAGGGTCGCCGAGGGCCACAAACTCCCGGACACCCTATGCGCTCCTGAGCCCCCTCACAAGTAATGTTGTAAAAAGGCTCAAGCAATAAACGGAGAGACTCGGCCTCTCTGTCCCGACGTGGGAGCGGCCCGCTGCGCGCTAGTGCGCGCCCTAAAGGACCGTAATAAAGTTTTTCATCCATCCATCCATAAATGTTTACCACCACCACCATCTCTCCGTTTACGTACCGGAAACGATAGCTAATTGTTTTACAATTTGTGAAGATACAACATTGTTTTGGGACCTGCTGCAAAGGACTCTGAAGAAAAAAAAAACTTTGATTTGAATCCGCATATACCGTTCGATATTCGGTTGTGCCTGGCGAAGATGGTGTGCCCCGTGATGTGTGTTTACTAATTGGAATACAGCAGCTTATGGTAAACAAGAATGTGATGGACCGTATTAATGCTGAGCCCACTGTTTCTTCGTCTGAGCAGTTTAGCCGAACGATTGCTCAACTGGAGGTCCTCTACGGCCAAACAGAATCTCGACCGGACTGGTACGCCTCGATTGATCGGGTGTGTGTCGTTGCCTCTCTTTTAGGGGGCAACTATATGATCGTTTTCTTTATAGGCTAGTACTGACACAAATCGTTTTTCTAGTGTCGTATTTGCAGCCTTTGGTTGTGTAGCTTCCATACAATGCTAACACGCTGTATCAAATGTCATGTTTGTAATAAAAAAAGGAAGTGTTTGAAATTTTAAAAAATATATATAGAAAGCGCCGTAGCATTGCGCTTGTTACTGGAAGGTCCTCCGTTCTAATCGCACGTTCCATCAACCTTTCCTTTTTTACCCTTTTTTTTGACACGGCTACTTGAACAGCGTCTTCCAAAAACTTCTGTAACATCGTCTTTTCTGACTACGCGACGTTATCCTAAGAGAAGATTGTACAAAAATACGCAAGGGTACAAAACAAAAGGGGAGGGGGGGGGGGGCTACAGTATCCTTCCCTTAACCCAAAAAGCTGATCGCGAAAAAGGTTCGCGAAAAAAAAAAAAAACCCTGTGACTGCCTCTCGACTCTTCTTCTCTGTGATGTAGCGAACGCACGGCTTCGATTATTCCACGCTTGTCATCTCGCTTTCACGCCTGTGGAAACCGCAGCGCAGACGGCACAGGCGTGTTGCGCTGCGCTTTCTTTTTTTTTCTCTCTCTCTCTCTCTTTTCTTTTTTATTGCGCTCGTTGTTTATCTATCGCGCTTTGTTCGTTCATTCCTTCCTTTCAGCGCCTTTCCCGAACATCGACTCCGGGTAGCAGCTGCTGTTTTAGATGCGTCAGACACTGCGGGATTTGGGCTAAGCCCTGCCACCTGGTTATTATTGGCTACGTATAGTATAATCGCGGTCTTTTGTTTCTGTCCTTGCGACCGATAACTCACGTCCGCGCTCTTCGAGATTTCTCGGGAATCGAATAGGTAAACGCGAAGCGATGTAGTAATAGAAATTTCGTTTTGCAATAACGAAATTCGAGCTTAGCTGAAAAGTTAAAACTTTCAAGAAAAGGCAACAGTTATTTATATATTTATTTATTTATTTATTTATTTATTTATTTATTCATTATACCCTCAGGGCCAAAGGCATTACAGAGGGGATGGGTAATACAGGATACAAAGATGATCAATACAGTACAGTGAGTGTTGTTAAAACACAATTTCATCATTCTGCAAAATAAACAAAGGTTGCTAGTGCATCGCGAAATCATTGATTATGTTATCGTTGATCTTATCGTTGATTATCGTAGATTATGCTGCTACTAAAGAAACTAGCACGATAAGGAAGGCGAACGAGTCGTTCAATATATTTTACACGAGTAAAGAAAGAGAAACGAGAAGAAAAAGGTTGTAGTATACAAGTTCTTTAAAAAAAAGAAGGAACATTAACCTCACGAAACTCTAACGCCATTTTACGTCAAAGAAAATGAAGACATTTTGTTCGCACTGATTTCTGACCATCGAGAGCGTATTGGCACAAAAAGAACATGTAAATGGCAAGTAGGTAAAGAATAATTAGTATGGTATTTAATTAATTGGTTATTGATCTGCTGAACCTCTACAACCGGCACATCCGAAACGCTAGTTATGGGATTATGTCTGTAGCGCTTAAATGAGAGTTTTTTGGGCAACAAATTCAGCCTATCGCAAAAATTATGCGTCGGGGTTTGTGGGGCTAAGCAAAGCATTTAGTGAAGCCATAGCGTCTAGTCGCGTAAGTGTGCCAAAGGTGCCCCTTGAAGAAAGAGCCGCTTCAAAGCAAGCGAGACTATTTCCCATTGAAGGGAGGAGGGAAAGAAGGAAAGACTGGAGAAGGAAAGGCAGGGAAATTAACCAGTTTAGCTCAACCGGTTTGCTACGCTACACATGGGAGTGGGATAGGGGTGATGAAAGATGAGGAGGAGAGAGAGAGAGAGCACATAGCACAGCACACACATCGTCACTTACAGTTCGCCACTCCTGCGTGGTACGTTGCGTTTCCCGTTGAAGCGTTCCACACGCTTATACGAATATATAGGTGCTGTTAAGAATGGCGAGCTGCAATGCAAGATTGCCACCCAGTTACGACCGGGGAACAAGACACGCATCCCCCACTCTCCGTCGCTGCAGCTAGGATGCGTTCGATGAAGCGGGCTTTGTGCTGAAAACCGCCGCCATCCTCCAGCCCCATCGCCGTTGTGACGGAACGAGTTCGGCGGGCGAACTATTGTGCCCGAGCTCTCCAGCGCGGACCTGATCTGCTACGCATGCGCAAGCTGCCGCGGGAAAGCCGTTTTTTGTTGCTTCCCACGCGCGACCGGGACGCAGGACAACGAGCTACCCACCTCCGAGCTTCCCGGAACGGCGCCCCTCTGACGTCGGCGCCGGACATCGGAATGTGCGTGCCTATGTGTGCGTAAACTGTTCTGCAGGGCGGCGGCAAGTTGAAAATGAGTAAACGAACGTTCGCGTCACCTTGTATCGCGGGAGGACCGAGTGTTTAAAAACTGCTGTGGTGCGAATGCTGGACACACTTCTCTTGAGCAGTCATGCTGGACTGACACACTTCTCTCGTGCAGTCATGTTGGACTGACACTCTTTTTCTCAAGCAGTCATGTTAGACTGATTTAAATACTGTAAATAAACCCATATTCCTCGTTCTCGATGATAAGCAGTTCTTCCCTTCATCAACGTCCTCAGCGTGGATAAGTTGGACGACGGCATGGGCCAGCTACCTTCGAATTCATGCCGGACTCCAATCTTGGCAAAGGACCACGAGCGATGGGATTGAGCCCCCAATCCTGACAGTGTATGGTGAGCGTCGTCGTCTTGACGTTCTCATAAAAAAAAATAAAGATAGGCTGCATTTTTCTTTTCACGACGGTACCGCGGGACGAAGTGTGACGTGCTGGCCACAAAGCGATGCGATAGGCTAACCATGTCCTGCGGTGGTGCTGGCTGCAGCCTATTGCTGTGCCGCGAGTCCTCATCTGAGAGACAGTTACTGCGCTGCACTTTACCCCATGTTTCTTCCTTCCCAAACAAGAATATCTCTCCCCTGGAAAGCCCTACGCGATTCATTCAAAAAAGAAAAAAAAAAAGCTGCAGACCGTTTCCCATTTTGGACGATGACCACAGCACGGTTGAAGGCGTGTTCCACATCCGCCTCCGTGGCCGCGAGCGGGGTTGGCTAACACTCCCAGGGCTATAACTCTAGTGCACTTACGCAAATACACTCTAAAAAAAGTTTACACCCTTTGTGGTGCATATCTGCCACACAACGATAATCGTCATCTGCCTTGCTAGCGCTTCCTCTCTTGAAAACTCGGCGCTCGCTACTTTCCTGTCGAGAGTGCATGTGTCAAGCTGATAACGCGCGATCCGTTCGTGACTACACTCCTAAAACGGTTGCACCCTTTGGGGTGTATATTTTTCCCACAACAATAATCGTCATTTGCCTTGCTTGCGTTTCCTTTCTTGAAAACTAGGCGTTCGCTACTTTCCTGTCGAGAATGCTGCGTCACACTGATAACGCGCATGCCGTTCGTGACTGGGAAGTACCGGGCTCGCAGCGTTAAAGATAGGAAACGCGGGCAAGACAGACGACGGTTATTGTTGTGGGACAAGATAAGCCCCAAAGGGTGTAAATTTTTCTAAGAGTGTAGGAAGTCCCGGGCTCGCAGCGTTAACGAATGGAAATGCGGGCAACACAGGTGACGATTGTCGTTTGGGGCTAGGCTTCCGCGGATTTTTTCGTATCCGCCAACAAATCTGCGTGTCCGAAACTCAGCCCCCTAATTTGATGCAAAATCGCTTCATTCTGTGCAAAAGCTTATGTCTCATAACCTCGATATGCATTTTCAATAAATTGCAGGCACCATTATCAAGATCAGTAACTGTCGGTAGATAATATTTTTTTGCTGGCTTACGGAGGTATGAGCCATTCATTGTCTTGCGTGACGGACAAATTTCTCCTTGGGTAGGCATAGAAATTTAATAACAAAGGTGATACAAGAATGTGTGCGCGCATCTGTTGTCACGATGAAAACCCATCAAGACAATAAACGAGTTCGTACCTTTGTTCAGAATTACGTGTCACCTCTGTGTCCTGTGCTTAAGTCTCTCCGGTCATCCACCTTCACAGAGTGGAGTGGCTCATGATTGACTATTATATCTTTAGTTGCGCTGACTATTCTTACGCATTCTCGGCATGACGAGGCATCATTTAGTGCCATCGCCATGTTCTTACGGCATCTACAAGTCACGTAAACGACCGTTTCTTTCTAGAAGTGGTTACAAGATGCCCAGATCCCAGATACGCCAAATCCGCCTGAAGTCGCCCAAGAAGACCTTGTCTTCAAACACGCCGGTTGCTCTAGTCGCTTGCGATTGTGCTTTAACATGTCGCCGACGTATGCAGAACTTTCGTAATCAAGCGAATCCGGGCCATTCGATATCTATCCACCCCCCCCCCTATCCCAGAAGAAATAACCTCTTATGTAACACTGGCGCGTGCTTAGAAGCCAGATTGCCTTGTACACGCTGGACAACTAGCGCCCGCTTTTTCTAGCATTCCATGTTTCGTAAGCTTGTGGAGCAGATGATTGCATCTATTAAAGTGTTTTTGCGCAACCATCCAAACCCCGCCAGAGCCGAGCCATGCATGCTAGTGACATATATGGAGATCGCCTCCCACTCTAAAGACATGTGTTTTCGCCAGAAAGTGTCCCTATAGAGAAGACAAATGAATATACGTCTTTTTGGTTTGGTGCGTTTTGGCTGCACCTGTGCAGATCTTTGTGTCGCGTCGACGCCCGTTTCGAGCGCGAGTTGCGTGCAGCAAATGTCGCGGATCCTGAACGGGGAGCGCCTGGTGGTGGTGGTTTCGCAGACTGACTGCTTCCAGCTCGCGCCTCGCTTTCGACATTCCCGTGCCGCTTATCAGTTTTTCCGTCGCGGTTCACAAAGGCCGGGACAGTCGGAACCAAAAAAGACGGATGCAGACAAACAAATGTGCTGAGATAAAAGAGACGGTATCAACAGCGTCTAGAGTGCGTCCCGATGTCTTCGCACTGCGTCAAGCCCCCGAAGCAGCAGAAGCAGCAGCAGCAGCAGCAGCAGCAACAGAATCGCAAAACGTCGAGCGCAGCAGACGATTTCCGCACTTGCTCTTATATGCTCGCGTTTCCGGCGTCTCTCGCAGTCGCCGTCTGCATGTCTCCGGATAGAGTCGCTTTCCTTCCCTTCTCGCCCTGCCGGCTTTTTCTCAAAACAAAAAGGCCGCGTCGTCTGCTCTCTTTCTCGACAGCATATAGCAGACGAATTGGAAAGCGTGCGGGCGGCTTCGCCGCCCTATTTATACACGTATGAACAAATGCGCAGAGTGGTACGTTTGAGAACAAATCTGCATGCCGTGTACACACGTATATACGCTAGCGAAGCTGGACGCTTCATCGCATCGGCTTCAAGGCTGCTGTCGCTGCTGCGACGGCTTGCGATGCACGCGGAATGCGTGCCTGGCTTTCCCGCTGCGTGCCATATATACTCTGCGCGGTTGTGTATATGTTTGCGCACTTCGGGTCTCATGCATATTGGATGAGGCGCTGTCCTCCGCTCCGCGATGCCTTTGTAGCGTACGCCCTAGGTGCGTGCCCCGTGTTTTCACTGAAACTGCGCGACAGTGCGCAAGGTGGCGCCGCTGTCGGCAAACCTGAACGGCCAGTTCGCCGTGCGCTGCTTCCAACCGTGGTGCCCCCTCCCACTTAAACGCGATAAAGAGAAAAAAAAGAAAGTGAGGAATATTTTAGGAGTGTAGGTAGGACTATCGTTTGCCCCGGACAGAGTGACAGCCTCGTTCAAGGCCGAAATTTGAGTCGCGCGCGCTGCGACCGTAGAGGATCATGCAACAACCCGCAGGCGCTTTTATGTTATCACTCTTTAAAGGGACACGAAAGAGAAGAATGATTTCATCTGCATCAGTCAATTACCTTTCTACGACGCTGAAAACAGCACTCTTACCACGATAAGACGCAAGGTAAACCAGAGAAAGCGCAAGAACGAAAGACCGGTGGCGACGCCTTCTTGAAGTTCCCGCACCTGCTCGCTGTGACGTCATGAATTCTGATGGCACCTTCTAGGGCCTATTTAATTATATAGCGTTGCAGACTGACTACACTGTGTTCTTAAGGAACCAAATATTAAACATGGCAAGTTTCGGGAACCTTTACTCAGCGAACGCGGCCCAAAAGCGAAAACATACTTTGGAATCCCTGACGTCAGACTGACGTAGCGGCATTGGGGGTTTCGGTGCGAAATTCAATTACTGATACTTCGACCTTGATTTTCCCACCTAATAATCAAACTTTTATCTTGAAATGACTGCCTGCAGGGTTAGCAAACAAAGCTTTATCAGCCTAAACTGATTTATTGTTTCGCTTTAGTGTCCCTTTGAAAATGTACATATACCTTAAAATAAGACGACCGCGACAGTGTTATACCTGGCGGGAACGTGTTCGAAGCCTAATGGAAGCATTGTGAAGATTTCGTTCGATAGCCTTATTGGTATCGACTGCTCGTACGGCTGATCGGGCGGTTTCTATCGGGCGTGTGCTTATCGCGCTTCGCGGCATACAGTCGGCGCCAGAAGTTCACGGGGCGCGCCATGTGAAAGCTCCGAGCATGCATGAGAGCACAACCAGCAATTCGAAACTATACGCCACAAAGGAATTCATGCGCAGGCTACGCGCTCATAAAACCGCGAGCGCAGTCCTCTATATGTGTCCGCGCTCCAAAACACTGTTACCGAGGGCTGTTATGTGGAAATGTGCGGGCGTAACTGCTCTGGCGCGTCTTTACAACGTCTCTTTGAGTTTAGAAGTGGTGTAAGGGGTGCTTGAATATTCGAAATTCTGAACACGAGTCGAACGTTCCTTGCTATTCGATTAGTTTTCGACTCAATAATTCGCTGTTCCAATTGTCGGACATTCGTTTTTTGTTGAAATGTATGACACGTGACAAAAAAGGATGACGCCATGTTATTCAAATTATCGCTCGGCTAACGCCGACAACTCGGACGGTAAAAAAAAAAAAAACATAAGACCCCAAAATCCCAGTGCTGCCATCGAGCGTACAGTGTGCGGTAATGGCGCACTCCCGACCACCGGCCAATGTGTTTTGAGTTGGGGTCGTACCTGGCCACATTGCACAATTTTGCCGTCGCCGCACAACATCCTACCGCCGTAGCTTCGACTCCGATTCATATGTTTCACCGGGCCCGTCGTCTCTCCGCATCTCGGAACCACGACCAGATGCCGATTGGTGAGGGGAGGCGGTGCTTTACTCCGGCAGCAAATGCGTACCTGGCGCGGCGGCGCGCGCCCTATCTTCAAAGCGATCTGCAGACGGTTCTTACCTCTGTGCGTATCTGTACTCTCGCCGCTCACTTGGCGTTCCCGCTGTTAACAGCGCAAAATGTAGACAAGAGACGAGACAAGAAGACACCACAAGCGCTGACTTTCAACAACGTTTATTTTGAAAGAAACACGGCTTCTTACAACCATTGCCCACACGTGTCGCAGTCACGTGATCGCACATCATGCGAAACAGGCACTTTTTCTTTTTTGCACTCAAGATAGTGGTTGCATATGCAAAAGCTCAAGCTCCTTTTTTTTTTTGTCAGTAACAAGGACGGTGTGCTAACGCATTGGTCACGAAGTCTGGTATCTCGGCTGCCTCAATTATCTCCCGGACCAGCTGGTCATTGTGTTTCTTCAGCACTTCACAGCGTCTGAATTCTGCGGCAATCCCTGACATGGATGTCTAGATTCCTGTTAGCCTGCTTGACGCTAAGTTTGTGTTCCTTTAGTCTTTCATTTGTGCATCTCGAAGTTTGCCCTATATACCTTTTTCCACATTTCAAAGGTATTGAATACATCACGGCTTCTGTGCACTCCACAAAACGATGCTGCTGATTTATCGGCTCTTCAGCATTGACGCGTTGAAACGATGACTTTGCGTTGAAGCGATGGACAGCACGAAGGTCACTTCGCTCGCAGCTGCTGCCGCACTTACTCACATCAGCGTTTTGACAGCGAGTGTCCGCGGTCATCGAGTGTGATGTGCTCGTGTTTGCCTGTGCGCGCTGACACCATGCTTATTGATGTAATTAATAAGCTAATGTGTCCAAGTTTATACGGCCGATAAAAGTACTATCCTTATACTTCATATAGCTGTCTCCTAATTTGCTATTGCAATCGATACTTCGCCTTTCGAGCGAAGCTGCGACCTTATTCTTCAGACAGTCGTGTATAAATTGTCCAGGACGCTGATGGAAAGGCTAATAAATGCATAAACGAATGACCGCAACTTGAAAGTGGGCACCGCAGTTCAAACTTGGCATTGCGAACTTTTTACATTTCACTCGTCAATTTCGGTTTTCGCGTCCAAATTACGATTGAATCTATCTGCTTGTCTTATTACCCCGCGAGCATATGGTCCGTGTAATTTTTTTTGCTCAAGGTGGTGGCAGCCAGCGAGTCCTCCGAAAATAAAGCGCAGGCATTACCTTCTTTCTCTTCGCGCTGTTTCGACTTTCGAACGTTGCTTTTTGTTCGTTTCCTTCTCCTTCATCACCGCCGTCTTCTTTTCTCGCCGCCGCGCTCTCTCTCGGGGCGGCGCGGAGAAAGGAAAAGTGCGCGAAAGAATCATAACTGCGCCGGGAGCGAAGCTGCGGCGTGGCCCGTTTTTCTTTCTTTAGTTCGACGTCGGCTCGCTGGAGGCGCGGCTGCTGCCTGCCTCGTCCAATTTGCTTTGTGCCGCCGCTGCCGCTTCGGCGGCGCGGATTTGCGGGCGACCGCGGAAGCGCGCGTACTAAACGCGTGTGCGCGCGCTCATTTTTATTTTTATTGTTTGGGTTTCATCGAGCTCGCGAGGTGGTGGTCTCACGCGCACCCCAGATGTTCCCGGAAGCGAGCAATCGAGCGTGCATGGCCTTCTCTCGTATCTCTCTTCCTTTTCTCTCAATCATCCGCGCAAATGGAGTTTTTAGCGTATACACCGATGTATGCGCGGTGGGTTTCAGAGCGAAGCTATTAAGAGGAAGCTTTAGCTCGGAGCTACTATCTTATCTTCATCCCCCCCCCCCTCCTAAGTTTATGTATAGGCGCTCTCAAAATGTGCGTTAACAGTTCGTTGCCTAATGCTTCGTTTTTGAATGTTTGCCTTTATTTACCCTGTTATAACTACAGTAGACAACACGTGATTTGTCACGCGCAAGAGCAGCTTGCGAAAGCGACGCTGGCAAGGTAGTCGGAAAAAAAAAAGGAATTATGGGGTTTACGTGCCAAAACCACTTCCTGATAATGAGGCACGCCGTAGTGGAAGACTCCGGCAATTTCGACCACCCGGGGTTCTTTAACGTGCACCTAAATCTAAGTACACGGTTGTTTTCGCATTTCGCCCCCCATCGAAATGCGGCCGCCGTGGCCGGGATTCGATCCCGCGACCTCGCGCTCAGCAGCCCAACACCATAGCCGCTGAGCAACTACGGCGGGTCAAGATACACTCTAAGAACAGTTTACACCCCTTTGGCGTGCCCCTTCTGCCACACAACGATAATCGTCATCTGCCTTGATGCGTTTCCTTTCTTTAACGCTGCGAGCCCGGAACTTTCCAGTAACGAACGGCCCACGCGTTATCACTAGAGGCACTCCAAAGGGTGTAAACTGTTCTATGCTGATAACGCGCGCGGCGTTCGTTACAGGAAAGTTCCGGGCTGCAGCGTTAAAGAAAGGAAACGCATCAAGGCAGATGACGATTATCGCCGTGTGGCAGAAGGGGCACGCCAAAGGGTGTAAACTGTTCTTAGAGTGTAGTCGAAGGACAGTTCCCACGCCATGCTGGGCGCTGCCGATTTGCTCGTATCGAGCCCCGCTCGTCAGAGAAGAAGCGCCACAAAGGGAGTAAAGAGTTGCTACTCCGGGGGAGGCCGAGGCGATGCGAAGGACTCGTGGAGGTTTGCCGGAAGAAATCCGCCACGAACTGGTGCCTGCCCTCTAAGCTCTTACACTCTTAAAACGGTTGCACCCTTTGGGGTGTATATTTCTCCCAGAACGATAATCGTCATCTGCCTTGCTTGCGTTTTCCTTTCTTGAAAGCGACTCCCCCGCTACTCTCCTGTCGGGAATGCTTTGTCATGCCGATAACGCGCATGCCGTTCGTGACTGGGAAGTACCGGCTAGCTGCGGTAAAGAAAGGAAATGCGGACAAGACAGATGACGATAAGGGTTGTGGGGCAAAAGGGTTAAAATTAAATTATGGGGTTTTACGTGCCAAAACCACTTTCTGATTATGTGGCACGCCGTAGTGGAGGACTCCGGAAATTTTGACCACCTGGGGTTCTTTAACGTGCACCTAAATCTAAGTACACTGGTGTTTTCGCATTTCGCCCCCATCGAGATGCGGCCACCGTGGCCGGGATTCGATCCCGTGACCTCGTGCTCAGCAGCCTAACACAATAGCCTCTGAGCAACCACGGCGGGTGGGCAAAAGGGTGTAATTTTGCTTAAGAGTGTACTGAAAAGCAGTGGAGAGCAGCGGAGTGGACCAGTTGGGAGTAAAAGATCTCTCCCATTCACCCGACCAGACCCTCTCTCCGCCTCTGCGCCCGCTGGAACTTGGGAAAGGGGCGGTGGGGAGGCGTCGCCGGTCCGATATTCTGTCTGTGACAGTGTTGTACGCGCTTCTTGATTGGCTGTCGCCCTGGTTGGTTGTGACCTGTGTGTGATTGGCTACCGCCAGGAGAGAGGGTTTGAAAAGAAGCGTTATAACGACGGTGCAGAGCGAAACGAAGCTGCTCTTTGCCATGGAAACGAGGCGCATCCAGAAGCTCGTTGCTAATCAGTTGACCTTTTTCTGACCTTTTCCGCTTTAACGATGCACATAAGTTTCGTTCGAGTGCCAGTTAACCTGTTAGTTTTCGATTTCGCAACTTCCGAGCTTCTGATTTCTTCAACCCGAAGCTTCGATCCGCCACGTTACCATATGGAGTCGGGTTCGGGATAACCTAGCCCCACAACAAACCCTTTTAATATCTAGTGTTAAGTTTACTGTTCAACCAATCCAGTGTGGCCAATCCCCCTCGTGGTTACGAGCCACGTTCTGAGGCAACAACAGCAACTTTGGTTTCGCGTATTGAAATGCATGTAAAACGCAAAAATGCTTTTCTGAAAGAACCGCTTAAACGATCTGAGCGAAATTTGCCACATCCGAAATGAAAAAAAAAGGTAAATTCAGTATTGATTTAGGGCTCAAATGTTGCCGGGAACTGGTAACATTAACAGGAAGCTTTAGCTCGGGCCCAACTCCAATGCGTTCCATTCAGTTAGCGTAAACGCAGAAATGGATTTCTGAGGTCACCACTGGCCCGATGTCAGTGATGTTTGTTGCATTTGAGAGAAATATATGAATTTAGTTAATGTTGGGAGCAGTATTTTAATTTAGTGCCTGAATATTTTTGTAAATATTTTCGAATATTGGCAAGTGTGATAAAATCAGAAACATTGGGTTTACAAATTCGTAGCTTTGCAACAAAAGCAGATATCGCAGTTCTGTAAGTTGCATTCTTTATAACATATAGAGCGGACAAAGTCGGGGTAATAATTTACAGCTTACGTGGATTTGTTACAATATTCGCACGAGTTTTGCAAAAGTCCTATTCACAAATTAGTAGTAGATTTTGCAGGGTTGTACAATGTGTTAAGTTTGTCCGCTTCAGATGTATTATTGGGTGAATTACACTTAATTGTGATATGGTTTTCCTCGCTGAGTAATTACACGGTTGTAAACACCATAGTTTCGTTTTCTTCGCATATTGCAATATTCAACATTTTTTGTAAACGAAATAACGGTCTAAATCGAAAATACGCTTTCAGCAGTCACTATATTTAATTTTTTTATTGTAACAAACCTCATCTAACTCGGCAAAGTAGTTTCCGAGAAAACTGATTTCTACTTTGTCATGTACATTTACATATAGGAGGCCCCGAGTTAAAGCTTTGCACGACAGCGTTGTCGTCATCAAATGTCAACCAAAGAAGAGCCTGCAACTGAATTAGAACCTCGAATTCTCTATTAAATGTTATTATATCTGGTCGAAAAGGCTGTGTCAGTGTGTGCTGCCTTAATGCAACCGAAGTTCGGGGCTCGAAACTGGGCTTGCGGAGTCCATCATTTCAGTTGCATGACGTCATCGTCGTCGAGTAGTTGTCATAGCATAGTTGTCATAGCATAGTTGTCGTGGCATAGTTGTCAGGCCTCCTCCTCCTCATGCTCAACGTGCAGCGAAGGCTGCATGAAGATGCGGCGAAGAGGAAAAGACGAAACTCTGCCCGCCATTTGGAATTCTCAAACATTTTATTTTTGTTCATTTCCTCCAGTTAGCTTTACCAATTGTAGTAGTTAATAAAGGTTGCCTAATTTCGTCCAAATCTTGGCCAATCCCCCACAGTGGGTGTGCGCCCTCGTATAAGGAATACCATACCATACCATACCATACCATACCATACCATACCATACCATATCATACCATACCATACCATACCATACCATACCATATCGTACCGTTTGGGATTCGAACTCGCCCTTGACGCTCCCGTCGCAATACGCACTTAACCGGACGCTCATAGCCACTGCTATGCTTTATATCGCCTCTTCGGGGCCTGTTAACAGAGACAGTGGGGGAGCAGTGGTGCCTGTGCACCCATTTCGGAGACCGCAATAAGATGCAATGCTGTGTCGCGGAAGGGCACGATCGACGTTGCCCTATCAGTGAATTAAGAGTTGCGTGTAAACGAGTTCGACAGCTGGTTGGATAACTGAAGTATGCCGATTTGTTTTCTTGCTTACTTACTTCGTCGTCGTCGTTGTTGTAGTAGTAGCAATAGTAGTCGTCAGTAGTAGTATCAGTAGTAGTATCAGTAGTAGTACTAGTAATAGTAAAAGTAGTAGTAGTAGTAGTAGTAGTAGTAGTAGTAGTAGTAAAAATTAGTTGTAGCAGAAGTAGCAGTTGTAGTAGTAGCTGCTCCTATGATCATAAATGGAGCCCGACGCAGGGAGACCCTTGAAGGAAAAGGAAGTCGCTTGCTATACGGGTCGTTCGGATGAACGGATGGATGTTATGAGCGTCCCCTCTGGTACGGGGCGGTGGGTTGCGCCACCAAGCTCTTGCTATTGTACTGCCTAATGTCCTACCTAGATTAAACAAGAAATAAAGAAAAAAAAACGCTACGAACGGGATCCCACAACCAGATTTTCTGATCCCCTATTGCGAACTTCGCTTTTGTACGTCTCCGTTTTTTTGTCGTTTCCCTACTTTTCTTCCACCAATCTTCCTATCGCCTCTTAGGGCTCATTCACACCGGCGACTGACAGTGGTCGCGCGACCAAGTTGGTCGCAAACGGTCGCTTTTCTCGAAAAGCGAGCATTTTGGGCCGGCCGCTCTCTGCGCGCGCGATTTCTCAGTCGCACGACCGGGGTCGCAAAACTGATAAACCAATCAGCGGCGCACCGGAAGTGATCTTTCGTGTGTCTACATCCGGCCTCCTCCAGCGTCGCGTTCAAATTCCGCGTAGATTCCGAGAGTTCTCGCTGAGAACGATAATCTCCGGGATTGCGACTTGCGGGTCGCGCTCAGCCGGGCTTGCCGGTGTGAACAAGAGTAGCCTTCGGTCGCTTTTTGATTGCGAGTCGCAAATGGTCGCGCGACCTCCTCAAGTCGCCGGTGTGACTGAGCCATAGCCAGTGTGACTGAGCCATAAGGGCTCAGTCACACAGTCACAGTTCTTCTTTTCCCTGGCTCGGACATGTTTACCACTGCTCCCGCTGAAACCCAAGGGCTTCAAGGAGGCCAGTGGTGCCTAAATCGACCGCTGGGCAGACGTCTTCACATTCTAATGAAACATTATTCACTGTTCTTCTGGATTCCTCCCCCCCCCCCCCTTCTCGGCCATCGCGTCTCGTCTCGTATGTCGCGTGCGCCTGGTTGTTGGCGCGTGCGTCCCGTCGCACGCCCTGCCTGCCGGCTGCCCGCGCGCTCTCGTCCTTTCTCGTTTTTTTCTTCTTTTTTTTTTACCTGTCTCTCGCGCGCGCGCCGCCGCCGAGAAACCAGATCGCCCGAGGAGGTAACGAGACGCGCGCGTTGCACAGAGTGAGAGGGGGGGGGAGAGAGAGAAAGGGAAAATAAAGAAAGAGGAGGAAAGAGATATATGGCGTCCTCTCCGGGGACAACATTTCTCGGCTCGACCTGCTGCTCGTTTTCGGGCGTCTTTCCTGCACTCTTTCGTTCGTTCGTTCCTTATTTGCTTCTGCTTGCTCACGCGTGCATCCCTCCGTTGTTACGATACACCCACGGTCGCGAAAGACTGCGAGGGTATATATATATATATATATATATATATATATATATATATATATATATATATATATATATATATATATATATATATATATATACTGCGCATTTGGCTCTCCACCGTAATAGTACACGCTGTGGTGAGCGAAGTGGCAATCCTGTAGCGGTGCTTCCGTAAACTGTGGCCCCCGGTCGGAGCATTCGCGGAGAGATGCGGTACCCGCCGCGACGTTTCCCTTCTGCGTGCTCCTTTTGGCTGGACCGAGAAAACGACCTGGCCACGTTGGCCCGTGCGCTCGTCAGTCCGCCATGTTTGGTTGCTCGCGCTACAGTGTACTAGATACTCGCGCTTCTTTGCCACCCCCCCTCCTCCTGCCTCCGTGTAGTCGGTAGTTCCGGCTCCCTAGGATGTGCGGTTTGGTGGACGCAGAGTACACACTAAAGCGTCCCTGTGTCGGAGAAAACGTTTGGGACACCTCCTCATGGTATGCGTTTCGATTACTCGTTTTAGAGGAGTGCTCCGGTATAGCGCTAAGTACAAAGGTTGTGCGAGGCAGAAACCGTAAAGCTTTCGTGAGAGCATGTAGGTGCGTTCCACTGACGGCTGTGGAGCCAGGTTAGAGCTGCGCTATACCCGGTAATTCTAAAGATTATAATAATAATGCACGCCTTTACAAAGCTGTCACTAACTGCTTTCGGGGCAACAGGCGCAGGGCGCTTTAAAGTGACCACATTGTAAAATAATTTACGCCCTCAAAACTAAAAAAAAAGGTGTAAATGTATCTAGAACTCGTACGTGTTAAAATGTCTTACCGCGGTCGCGTTTACGAGAAGAATTGTCGTGTATATATAAACTGCAGCTTTGAAGAGCGCGCCACAGGGCACAGCAAAAGAAGCACGGGACAGGTCGCTGCCCTCTTCAAACGGACAGAGCGCTCATGATACCTTGCTGGTGAAGCAGCGCACAGACACGGACACAGTGAAGAGAAACAGCAAAAGACGACACTCGCTGCAGCGAGTGTCGTCTTTTCCTGTTTCTCTTCACTGTGTCCGTGTCTGTGCGCTGCTTCACCAGCAAGGTATCATGATCACACACCAACTAGCCCAACTTTCCACTTTACTGGACAGAGCGCTCTTTAAAGCTGCTTGCTGTTCCAGGCACGTACGCAGGATTTTTTTTCGGGGGGGGCCCAACCCAAGGTAACTTCTATACAAATGAAGGGGGGGGGGGGGGTACCTTACTAGTATAAATGTGAATAACGTCCACCATTCGTCATAAAAACTCGTAAACCCACAAAAGAGAAATGAAATAAGGTGTATTTTACAGGTACGCCCTGTGCTATACACCTCTCCTTTACTTGGTAAACAAGGAACTACGTCAAATGGACTTGCGCAGGAAAGAAGCGCAAGAAGAACATTACCAAGGAGAAGTAAAGAAGCCAAAGTGTAAAATAAAGATTTCTTGAGTAGAATACTATTTAAAAAAAAGCAGTTGGCAACCAAGGCACACAAACCGTGCGCGGTTGTGTTACTTCGCCAGCCAATCACAGAAGCAAACAAAATCGTCGTCATGCGGCCTTTTCAAAATCTAGTCGTACTTGATACCTCCGGAGCGTCTGCTGTTCTTGAAGAGTATTTTCATCGGTGGAAGAAATGAGGTGTGCTACAGACATGGACCCAAGTGTATGGACTCTTCGAAAGTCTGCGGTGCCGTTCATTTCACTGCTGAGCCCGTTTTACTCATGAAACTTCACTGCCAACTAAAGCGAAACTTGACAATAAATAGTGGCAGCAAAGCAAGCATGTTATTTCAGTTCAATAAAGAATTAGGGTTAGGCCATTGCACTGTGATAGGCTAAGCAAAATGTATAAAATTACGCGCTAATGATTTTATTTTTGTGGTTACCGCCTTATTTGAGTAACAGAAAAAGTTTTAAGTACGAATTATTTGCAGCCTCCCGGAGGAACAGTGGCTGGTGGTTATGAGGGCGTGGGCGGGGCTCCACTGGAAACTTAATTTGTATCCGACTATAGTAGCGTTTTTTTAATTAGCTCTGGAAGAACTATAGAGAAATATATATTTGAGGGACCGTCACAGTTCTTTTGGATCCCTCGTTTATGCTCTACCAAGTGCCGCAAACGACTCGTATTGTTATTTGGGAAGTTACGTAACGATGCGCGGCTGCCAGTCCAGTACAACATCGTAGGGCGCAGGACGCTGTGATTCTTGACGTACTACCCCCCACCGCGGAAGCTTAGCAAGACACTTATATAAGCACAGCATAGAAGTGGCTACGTCAGGCGGCTCGACTGATAACTGTAGAAGTATCATTCAAAGCACACGGAATTGTTCTCCACTTCCGGCGGCGTTTTTTCTACTTCAACATTAAATAAACAGATGTTGATGTATAAATATTTTCATAAACCACAGTTAAATTTGTTAACTTTCGCTTTTTCTTCCTGTTTGGCTGTTGCCTCGGTTGCCGATAATGGATTCCTTAGTAGATCGCTTAATTTCTCAACGCCTTGCGACTCTCGTTTCCAGTTGGCAATCTTGCACGAAAAGTGCTCTACAATTAGGCAAAAACCAGACGAGGTAACGGATGACATTCGTGTTGCTTATGGATTTAAGTTATTGCAGGGTTTTATGATGGAGGCTGTTTCGCATTATTTTATTTTTCACCTTATGGTAACCCATATCGCGCATATATGGCTCCGAGAACCTGTCAGCGTCGCGGTGAGCCGTTACTCGAGGAAATAATGAAGCAAAAGGAAGAATTAAACGCAATTGACGTTTTCTCGGGCCGCAACTCGTTCGACGTGCATACAGACCAGCTGACCACGAACCGAATACCTTTCTTGGTCCTTGGATCAGTCTAAACGAAGAAGGCTGCACTAACGAAGCAACCGTGAAGCGCGTGACAGTCGAAAAGATGGTGACAACTGAATGCATCTCGAGTTAATCGCGTGGGCACCGAATCGATGAGAAAACTGGCCTTCGCACCCCAAAAGATGCCGATAACTACCGCCATCTAAAAGGAGTGAAAAAGGCAACAAAATGTTGACCGCCGAATAGCTGTCAAGTTTCAACATTGAGTTGGTGGTGCTATAGGAATGTGTGTGAGAAGTGGTGGCGTGGGCGGGGAGAGGGGGGGGAGTATGCGTCCTAATTTCGGGGGGGGCCCGGGCCCCCCCGGGCCCCCCCTTGGGTACGTGCCTGTGCTGTTCGCAACATATACCAATCAGCCCAAGTGAACACGCCGTTTAAGAATCATTTAATGATAATTTCGGCCAAAACGTTGTCTCTATACACCGCGGGGACAGCAAGAGCACCGTTCTCAGCTCTTCCGCCCCTGCCCCAACGACCAACCAGCATCGATGCGACGGAAAACCAGAAGACCGTGGTGTCACGCGAAGTACTTTCCCGAGCTTCTCCTTGAGGTCATCGTCGTCTGTTTCACTTGGACTGGAGGTTCCTGACGAGGCCGACCATGAGCAGGAAGTCGTCCATGAACACGGCGAACACGAAGGGACGGTCGACGGTGAACCGCACCGGTTCGTTGGCCGGAATCGTGGAGCAGAGCGAGAGGAGCGTGGAGAAGCCCGGCGGCGACTTGCCGCCCCTCGTGGTCAGGTCCAGCGTCGCCTTGTGGTACAGGCCCTCCACCCGGAGGTCGTCGACGTTCGCGCCGCCGACGCCCTCTTCCGGCGACGCCGCCGCGACGTCAGATGCGGCGTCGTCGGGCGTCCGCTGGGCGACGCCCGGGCCGGTCGTCTGCTCTGCCGCGGCGTTTGGCGCGGTGGCGCCAGCTGTCGGAGGCGTCGAGTACCGGCTGAGGTCCAGCGTCTTGAGGCACTTGCGCAGGTCCATGGTGGGCGACTCGAGCAGCGCCTGCATGCGTGGTTGTGGACGTTGCCCGAGTGCAGGGGGTGTATTCTGTAAGAGTCCACCTATAGTAGGGGACTGTCCGTTTCGGCCGCTCTTGATTGGCTAGGGCCGCTCGTCGTCTCCTTCTCACTCGTACAGCTGCATCCAGTCAGCAATGACCGAAATGGACATTCCACAGGTGGACTCTTACAGAATACCCTCCCATCCTGACGTTTACCGTGCGTGTGTGCGCGTGTGCGCGTGTTAGTGCGCATGCGTGTTTGTATGTGTGTGTGTGGAGGAGGAAGAGGAAAGGAAGAAAGGGGCACACTCAAACGCACGCGCAAGAAACCCCGCCCAGATACCGACCTTGGGCAGCGTGACGGTGATGTCGGTGGTCCAGGCGAGCCCTTCGAGCACGGTGCGCATGTCGGACCAGCGTCCGATGGCCGGCAGCAGGTCCTGCTCCAGTCCCCCCGCCTGGATGGCCGGCACGAAGAGCGCCATGTGCGCCGACCGGCACGCGTAGGGCAGCCTCAGGCACGAGAAAGATGGCCGCCGCGCGTAGGGCATCTCGGCGCCGCGCTGCGTCATCATGGGCACCATCTGGGCCCGGGCGGGCTCCACGTAGAAGGGCAGGTTGCCGGCGCTCTTGAAGCCCTCCTCCCAGGGACTGTTCAGGTACACCAGGTTCACCAGGCACGCGGCCTGCGTCGCGGAGTGTGGGCACCCATCGACGACGCTATGATAGAATGCTTAACAAAACAATAAAACGGTTGTGGCAGGTATCGCGAGTCTGTGGCTTGAGCTGGATCACTCTTGAAGAAGTGGGTGTTCAGTGTCCTGCGCCGTTTTGTCTACCATTTTTCTTCTTTTTCTGTGCGTCATCTGTGGCGCTTCAAAAAAAAAAATGCAAGGAAAGATACACTATGACGTAGCAGTTCTGCGGAAACCCGCAAGGTAGAGAGAAGTAATGAATAAAGAGAAAATCAGACATCCACCGGTTCGTAGCAATTGCTACAAAGGAAACCCATACGGGTTCCTCGATAGAAAAGCCTAATAGTTGAAGAAAAATTCGTCCTAGTCCGGGACTCGAACCCGGGACCACCGTCTTTCCAGGGCAGCCGCTGTACCATCTGAGCTAACCACGCGGCTAGCAGATGGTAGGGCGAAGTCGAATTTGGCGACAACACGAAGCAAATGCAAGTGTTTGACGTAGTAGTTCTGCGGAAACCCGCAAGGTGGAGAGAAGTAATGAATAAAGAGAAAATCAGACATCCACCCGTTCGTAGCACGTGAATGTCTGATTTTCTCTTTATTTTCTGGATGTCTGAGCAACAGCAGCAGCCGCCGCCGCCGCCTGTTTTATATGTGTCCACTGCAGCATGAAGACCTCTGCCTGCGATCTCCAATTACCCCTGGCGAATTATCTAATCTGCGCATTACATGACCTGCCCAGCTCCACTTTTTTTCTGGTATTCTCAGTTAGAATATCGGGTATACCCGTTTGCTCTCTGATCCAAACCGCTCTCTTTCTGTCCCTTAACGTTATGCCTAGCATTCTTCGTTCGATCGCTCTTTGCGCGGTCCTTAACTTGGTCTCGAGCTTCTTTGTCAATCTCCAAGTCTCTCCCACATATGTCAGCGCCGATAAAATGCACTGATTGTACACCTTCCTGTTCAATGATAACGGTAAGCTTCCAATCAGGAGCTGACAATGTCTGCCGTGTGCGATCCAACCCATTTGTATTCTTCTGTGAATTTCCTTCTAATGATCAGGGTTCCCTGTGATTAGTTGACCTATAGTCGGATACAACTTTAGAAAAAAGGAGAGGCCCCGCCCAGATGACCGAAGCGCGACAGCCGAGTGCCTCCGCGACTAAAATAGTCCCGCTAAAAAACCCGTGCTCCTGAAACGCGCAATTCTCGGTATAAATAAAGACTTTTGTATTTTGATGACTGGTTTAGCAGAGCTCTCATGTGCTACAGCACATGCCGGATAGCGACAGAAAAATAGCACCGTGCCTTCTACAACGCTGCCCGTCGTCTGCTCTTTAGCTTCATTGCAAGTCACAAAAGTAAAAAGAGCAGCTCTGCATGGCTTTTGCGCTTGTTCGCATGTACACGGCGTATCTACTACTCGTTTTCCAAGCTTAAAATAAATCAGTTGCTATTGAAAAAGTACTTATATAAAACAATGCGTTTATCGCTGAAGCACAGAGCTGACGCGATTTGGCCCAGTTCGAAGCGCGGGCGGCCATCTTCTCCGTCGGCGGGGTCACCGGCCGTCTGCATGGCTCATGACGTCAGTCCAGAGTGCGCGCCCATTGGTGGATGCTCGGGTGCATCCGCGTCGGAGGAGTAAACGCCCCCTTTTTTCTAAAGTTGTATCCGACCATAGGTAAACGTATTCCTTCACAGACTCTATAGAGGCTGAGTGGCGATCCTGAGCTCTTGTTCCCTTGCCCGGCTATTCATCGTTATCTTTGTGTTCTGCATATTAATCTTCGACCCTACTCTCTCACTCTCTCTGTTGAGGTCCTCAATAATTTGTGGTAATGTATACGGTGCGCGGTAAACGGAGACGAGCGGCGGATGCGAAGGTCTGCACCTGCGGCTCCAGTGGCAGCGCCGTCACCTCCGCACTCGGCGCGTGCTTGGCGGGCTCCCGGGCCGTCGGGGAGGCTTCGGCTCGCGGCCGTTCGAAGACTCTCGTCACGGCGCCGTCGGTGAGCTCGGAGGCCCAGTAGTTTGTCGAGTCGCTGATGTCCGCGGCTGCCTCCTCGGAGGCCGCTTCGGTCCGCCGCACCTGCGTGGCACAGTCGGAAGGGGAAGCGAGCAACAAGGACCTCCTCTGCTGTGGCTCGCCTCGGTGATCGAAGTTTGGGTCGCGCGGCCGGAAGCGATGCTAAGTTCTTCAAATAGTCGCTCGAGCAATGCAGGCAGTTCTTATTTTACTTATTTATCGGCACCAATGTGCCCTAATGCGTAAACTATAACGGCGACTGTTCGGATGGTGAAAAAAAACGAAAGGCCTATGCGTCCGATGAGCGTAGGAGGTTGAACAAACGCGCACGCGCGCATGTGTACATGCGTGTGTGTGTGTGTTTGTGGTCCAGTGCGACGCCTTCTCCCCTTGTCTCTGACCCGCACGTGTCTCTGACTGCCCGCTGATCGACCACGTGCCGCTGATCGACCTGTAGACAAAGCTCCAGGCCGCTGCACACCAGCGCTACCCGAGTGACTCGAGAGCCCACTTCTGCAGCAAAGCTTCGCAACCCCGTCACTCGGACGAGCCGGTTTAGTGGCTCTTTGAGCATGGCCTCCGAGATTTACCCCCGCGCGCGCCGCGGTGGATCTCGGAGGCCATGCTTTGAGCGAGGGCCTTTCGTCGCAGCGAGCGTCACGTTGGAGGCGCGCTGCCGGGCGAGAAAGTGTCCCTTTGGAATTTGTCGTACCAGTGTCCATCGTCAAATCGGCCAGCGATATTACGCATTCGCTTCTCTTTTTTTGTTTTTAGGCCACATTTGGCGAACTAACGTTTGGCAAGCGAAAGCGTGACGGCATTAATTGCTTCCAGCAACCGAGTGACGTGCTGCGCGTTTGGAATTGGGCTGAAAATTGGCGAAGCGCCAGCGCCTTGAAGAAAACTTTTACGGCTCGGTTCGTTCGACCGAGGGTATGCATGAACAGACCGTTTCCACGAGCGAGGACGTTTACCACTTTCGAAATCGCCAAA
The DNA here is from genome assembly GCF_038994185.2 of Dermacentor albipictus. Lineage (NCBI taxonomy): Eukaryota > Metazoa > Arthropoda > Arachnida > Ixodida > Ixodidae > Dermacentor > Dermacentor albipictus. The sequence goes on from NC_091827.1 coordinate 44,613,491, forward strand.
CGAGACTGGCTTCGAAATTAATGCCAACCCTGCATTGAGTATTGTTGAGTATGCTGCCGACCCTGCATTGAGTATTGTTGAGTATACTGCCGACCCTGCATTGAGTATTGTTGAGTATACTTCCAACCATGCATTGAGTATTGTTGAGTATACTACCGACCCTACATTGAGTATTCTTGAGCAGTGGCGTAGCTAGGTCGTCTGGCACCCGGGGCCCATAGGTCTTCTGTCACCCCCCCCCCCCCCGGGTGTAGCCGGCGGAAAGGGTGTCTTCAAGCGTACATGACACCCCCCCCCCCCCGCCCCACTGGCCCCTCGCACCCGGGGCCCACGGCCCCCCGGCCCCCCCTGTTGCTACGCCACTGTTCTTGAGTATACTGCCGACCCTGCATTGAGTATTGTTGAGTATAATACCGACCCTGCGTTGAGTATTGTTGAGTCTACTGCCGACCCTGCATTGAGTATTGTTGAGCATACTGGCGACCCTGCGTTGAGTATTGTTGAGCATACTGCCGACCCTGCATTGAGTATTGTTGAGCATACTGGCGACCCTGCGTTGAGTATTGTTGAGTATACTGCCGACCCCGCATTGAGGTCTGCAGCGAAGTGAGTTCGACGAACGCGTTCGATGCCGAGTGCATCCCAGGTGTCGCTACAAACATTTCCGCGCGACAGCCTGCCAGTGACACTATAACGGGGATGCACAGTCGCTCAAAGCGAGGCTAACATTTCCCCATCTGGCAGGGAGTGGTGCGTTGAACGCCGCATTGAACAAAACGAGTCACACATCCTGCGTACAGGCACTCATCAACACGATTAATTATTGTTTCATGAAATGAAATGACCGTATTCGGGTCTAATGGTCGTGAACAGCCGTGACTCCTGCTTTTCTTTCTTTCTTTCTTTCTTTCTTTCTTTCTTTCTTTCTTTCTTTCTTTCTTTCTTTCTTTCTTTCTTTCTTTCTTTCTTTCTTTCTTTCTAAGTTGTATTAGTCGGCGTGGACTGGTAAAGTGTTCCTTCGGAATTATCGTGAATTTCACTCGCGTAACGGAGAAGGGCCGATTACTGGCGGAGGGAAAGATCTAAGGCCAAATTTCTCTTCGCTTTGATTTTCGCGCTGAAACCTAACACGTGTACGTCACGGTGGCTTCACATGTTTCAAAGCGTTTACATATATTTAGGTCACTTTGGCGCAGAAAATGTTTTCAAGACTTGCTTTGTGTTGTGCCAGTGGTTTCTTTGAAATGCTAAGTCATCTCTTTCTACCGGTAAAACAACATCCACGACGTCAGGAAGTGATGCGGGGACTTCGGGCGTAGTCGCCACCAGTCTTTCTTTTTTCGAATCCTTTCTGAACTGCCGAACCGACTCTCACAATAAGAGTGTCTGTTTTGCTATGTGAGAAGCGTATGTTTGCACATAATTTGCACATTGCACATAAAGCGCTTAGCACTTTAGGTTTTGGCTGGTAGTATACATGTACTGGGCCAGACACGCGACAAACAAAAGTGTAGGATGAACGATACTTTGTGGTAAAACGTAGCACGCTTTCTGCCTGTGCCAAGTCATTAGAAAAACAAAGAAGGAAACTGTACTGTATCGACACAGAAACTTTTGTGGCTTTCTGAGACAACCCATTTATCGTCGCGACAAAAAAAAAAAAGAGAAAAACATCACGGGTGCAATCCATCGAAGCAAGAGAATCAGTTCTGTTGTAGCGACGGCGTCTTCTGTCGCAAGCGCTGCGCGTTTATGTTATCTTTATGTTATCCCTGCGGTCGCATTTTGATGGGGCAGGGGGGGAGTGCAATAAATAAATAAGTAAAAACCGTGTGTTTGAAGATGCTGCCAGTCTGAATGCGAGACTTTAGACAGGAGTGGGCGATACATTAAAAGTAAGACGATTGAACATGTAAGTGTTATGAAAGAAACAATATTAAATGTCGTGCTTGCAAAATGCAGAGGAAGATATATCAGTGGCTCAGAACGAGAGCACAGGTGAAATGCGGAATGAAACCAAGTTATATAGTACTGTAACAATAGCAAATAACACTTATACAATTTAATTAGTAGGGAAGAATCAAATATAGTATCTACCGTACAGAAACATCATTTCTTCATTGCCTTCAACAACCCGGCAACCTTCAAGCGCTGTTCGTGTTTGCTTCTCAGTTGTCCTTAAAGTTCAAATGGGAAGAGTACACAAGAAATGTTGTATAAGACATCTGGATCCCTAGCTCAAGGCTGGTTGGGATTCATGCTAGTTCATTCATTCACAACGACAATACAGCAATGTATAATTTATAATTCATATGTGCATAACTGTGCATTTACAAACAAAAAGCAGGATGCTTCTAGTAATAGCCTCGACAAACCTAGGGAGAGGAATTTGTTGTACTTAGTAACTATAAACTGGAAGTGACAAAAGCAGAGAAATGCCCAAACGCAACGAATACTCTAAACCTATAATAGTAGTGAATGATAATGGTATTTCGCTGATGATGAAAAATGCTTGGCGTGTTTTACATCTGGTGGTAAGTTCCACAAGAGTGCTCTGATGTTTAACCTCCTCGTTCCATATATACATCGTCAATATTTGGCACAAGAAAGTTACCCTTAATTGCGCTGCATGTATATTATGGTACTGTGAGTACTTATCGTTGTCTAAAGATTGAGTAATAAATTAAATAAACAGTATATATTTAATCTTTGAAAGAGGGGGCGTTCATTTAGTATCGTAAACCGAAAACGCCATAAATCGCAATGCTCTTTTCCGAAGAAGTACAATAGGTTCTACATAGTGAGACCTACTTGTGACCCCACGATTCGACACGGTGGTATAGATGGCTGTGGAATAGGCTGTTGTTTACAGAGTGGCAGTGTCAAAATAATAACGACATTAGTACAGAATAGAACAAACTTTGCTATCTATCTATCTATCTATCTATCTATCTATCTATCTATCTATCTATCTATCTATCTATCTATCTATCTATCTATCTATCTATCTATCTATCTATCTATCTATCTATCTATCTATCTATCTATCTATCTATCTATGTCTGTCTGTCTGTCTGTCTGTCTGTCTGTCTGTCTGTCTGTCTGTCTGTCTGTCCATCCTGTCCTGTGTCTGTCTGTCTGTCTGTCCATCCTGTCCTGTGTCTCTCTGTCTGTCTGTCTGTCTGTCTGTCTGTCTGTCTGTCTGTCTGTCAGTCTGTGTCAGTCTGTGTCTGTCTGTGTCTGTCAGTCTGTCTGTCTGTCTGTCTGTCTGTCTGTCTGTCTGTCTGTCTGTCTGTCTGTCTGTCTGTCTGTCTTGTCTGTCTGTCTGTCTGTCTGTCTGTCTGTCTGTCTGTCTGTCTGTCTGTCTGTCTGTCTGTCTGTCTGTCTGTCTGTCCATCCTGTCCTGTGTCTGTCTGTCTGTCTGTCCATCCTGTCCTGTGTCTGTCTGTCTGTCTGTCTGTCTGTCTGTCTGTCTGTCTGTCTGTCTGTCTGTCTGTCTGTCTGTCTGTCTGTCTGTCTGTCTGTCTGTCTGTCTGTCTGTCTGTCTGTCTGTCAGTCTGTCTGTCTGTCTGTCTGTCTGTCTGTCAGTCTGTGTCTGTCTGTGTCAGTCTGTCTGTCTGTCTGTCTGTCTGTCTGTCTTGTCTGTCTGTCTGTCTGTCTGTCTGTCTGTCTGTCTGTCTGTCTGTCTGTCTGTCTGTCTGTCTGTCTTGTCTGTCTGTCTTGTCTGTCTGTCTGTCTGTCTGTCTGTCTGTCTGTCTGTCTTGTCTGTCTTGTCCGTCTGTCTGTCTGTCTGTCTGTCTGTCTGTCTGTCTGTCTGTCTGTCTGTCTGTCTGTCTGTCTGTCTTGTCTTGTCTTGTCTTGTCTTGTCTGTTTTTACGCACGCACGCTTCTCTGGCGCTTAGCGGTCCGCGAGTACACGCTGCGTAAAAGCGTGCGTACCTTTCCCGCGAGGTTTCCCTCGAAGAGCTTCCGGTAGTCGTCGTCGAGCCGCGTCTTGGCGCCCACGTGCAGCAGGTTGCCCATCCGCAAGGCGTCGCACCGCAGCAGGCCCCGCACGATTGCAGCCACGCTGTTCAAGTCGCCCATGCAGCAGGGACGGCTCGCCTCGCGATTTGCTGATCTGCGACAAGGTGCAGTCACGAAACACACACTCAAGGATCAAGCAGTCAAGGAGGAGGAGCCCAACAGATGGAGCAGTTTACACTGCGGTACACAAGTTACGTAAACAGGGATAAGGGGCTTCAAGAAGGCTGTAGCCTGTACGTTTCGATAAGCGGACCTAGGTGGCTGTATAAGCGGACCTAGGTACACATGTTTTTCACTCTAGCTTCTTTTGTATACGTTTCCGTAATCTTCTTTAACGCGATAGCGTTAAGGGCCCCGTGTCGCATAAAGTCCCGCGTAGGACATGGCTTCGATAAAAAGTGTTTCGAACCACGCAGGCTCCTTATGTGGCGCAAGGAAATTGTTGAACCGATTGAATTTCTCAAGGTAAAATACGTGGAAAAATCGTAAAGTATGAGAGACAACCTACAGACATGACAGCGTCGGATTGTAATCTGAATATACGAGACAACACAATTCTGTTACGCGGAAAATCAAGCACCTTTTGACCCCTTTTAACTTCCGTTTGAGGTCTGTCTTAGAAGGAGCGGCGCGGCCCCCTCGGTTTAAAAAAAAACTGAAGAACCAGAAAGCCCGCTTTCCTGCATATCGTTCGCCGCCAGCGTTTCTCGAACATTACGGTTACATAAGCTGCTGTTGCTGGGAAGCGTCAGAAGCAGTCGGGGACCTTTGAATGCTGTCGCGTTCCACCCTTAAAGGCGAATCTTATAATAGTCCTTTTTGTTCTTCGTTCAAAATTCTATATCTACCTTGTACCGTTACATAAAAGCCTGTAACGGATCCGGTCCTATCAATCTTTTCCCTGCTCTCCTCCCCCTCCCCTGCGCCAATACTCCGAACGTCTCGTGCTTGTCTCGACCGAGCTGACCGGTTAATGATCCCGTTTAAATCCCGGCGCTTCTGCAGAAGGCGGACATTACCAACGACCGGTCTCGCTGTGTGAATACATTCGCAGTCCTTTACGATGCGCCGTTGAGTCGTTTCCGGACTCTTTTCGCTGCACTTAAGCACCTGCCTCGTTTTGTTGCGAATGATCTTTGCTCGCCGCCGCGTGTTCTTGTCCTCGTGGCAGCCAGCTATAAGGTCTCGAATAGCGAAGCACTGCCCTTTCCGTTATCGTATGCAGATTTCTTTCCCTCCCCGATTTCTTTCGCGACGTATTTCTTACTTCTCCGTGGACTTTCTTTTTCTTTTTGTTTGTTTGTTTCTATCCTTAGTGTTTTAGCAACGGCGCCTTCTACTGTAGCGCGGACTAACAGTAGCCTTGACGCGACTTCGTGCCCCGTTTGCTATATACGCGCAATGTACAGTCGCGGACAGAATAACATGGACCACGGTATCTCCGAAAACGTTCAATTCCCGAGCAGCCTGTAGCAGTAACCAGTAAAACTTCCCACGACAACGTTGTTCGCATATTCTAGTCGAGGTCCAAAGTGCCAATACGAGATTGCGTTGTGAGGTTGCGGAGATATTCCGCTTTTTCTTAGATTTCATGGTCCGTAATATTCTGTCCGCGACTGTACGCGTGTCGTGCATGTATAGATATGCGCTCGTATGCCGCGAGACAAGCAGTTCGAGGAAGTCGGCGCCGGCCGTGTCCGCGGTCTACGCGCGCGCCTCGTCGTATCTCGTGTTCTTGCTTTTTATAGCGCGGCATATGCCAAGCGACGCACTCACTCCTCGTGAGGAAATTCAACGCGGCTCAGGGACGAAGGCGAGGAAAGGGATGCGTTGACAAGCACACACACACAAAGGAAGAAAAAAAATGGACTGGTTCGCAGAAAGCTTCTTAAGAGCGGACGACAAATGTCCATGCCATCTTGCAAACGAATATATATATATAACCGCGGTGTAACGAAAAGCGTCCAGCAAAATATAGTTTATCCTAATTCTTCTGGCGCTATGAAACGCTTGCGGATCATTTATGCATTTTTTTCGATCCATCGACGGGTTTCTTCGTGCACCATAGAGTATATGTTTATGCACCACGTACCGATGGCGATGATTTTCATCGCGACACCTTTCTGGGACGCCTTCGGCGCAACGCTAAACTGTGCCAGATGATCAAAATTGATCCGGAGGCCTCCATTTTGGCGTCTCTTTTATCTCAAGACCCAGGGCTGGTTCAAACAACCGATCAACGTACAGCGGCACAAAGCTGAGGCGATATATATAGCGCTGTCGACTTTCTCGGAACATCGTTTTGCTATTCGCGTTTTGCGGTTCAAGTTACGGGCTCTCGGCAGTCGCGGTGTGGTGTGCCTATCTAGCGAAGAGGCACTGTTATAGCTTTCCTTTTTTTTCTTCTTCTTTTTTGCTTTCAGAGCAGTCGGAAGATTGCTCACACATTGGCAACCTGACTGGTGATAAACGTGGAAAAGGCTCCATATAATAGACGTTTAACGCCACTACAACGAACGCCTCTACAACGAAATGACTCGTATCTGTGAAGTATTCATTACGTCCCCGGCCGAATTCGTATTTTTTATAAGTATACAACAAAGACCAGCACAAGGAATTTTACCTGTACGACGAAGGCGTTTAGGCGTCCCCCGAGGGCCGATTTGTCGCGTTACAACGAACTCCCTGTATAGCGGTGTCGCCACAATACACATCACATGCGTCACCGCGGTGTGCTCTGCGCTAGCGCTGACGACAGTGCTATATACGGCGACGTACTTGAAGAGCGTGCCGATGTTAAATGTGTATAGACCTGCTGCACTCCTCCAGGAATCGTTCAACGCGCAGTACATTGCTTGTAGAGCGCATCGACGGCTGACAAATACGTCGCAGCCGATGTCGACGTAATGACGTATAATTATATAGCTGACGACCGACGACGTCTTCATAGTCATATCCAAGGCTGAAAGGGTGCGAACGTCAACAAAGGCAACAGTGACGAAGATCCAGCGAACGAACCAATAATTTTGACAGCCAGGATGGCGGCATTCCGACCATCTGCCGTTTAACTTTGCGTATATGTCATCTGTTTCGCCACAGAGTGCAGGCTTCGAATTACCGTGCCTCGGCGCGATACGAACGGCTGCAGTTGCCCAATGTCACAGACAAAGTGTGCGGGAAAACTAAAACAAAAACAAAATTGCCGAGTTGTTTCACCTCGTCTTTCCTCAATCCATGTTATAATGGCTTTCCTTTCTTCAACGGGCTTTTAGCCTGCTCTGTTGTGAGCGGCATCGTGCGCGACTTTCAGAGCGAAGTGACCGGTATAATGAAGAAACTTGCAATTGTCCAGGGCAGTTCGTCTTAAAAGCGTTTGACTGTATCGCGACTCACTTGACTGTCGAACCTATACGTGGGGCTACATCCCCGGTTATAGTCCTGGTAACGCCCTGATCGACAACAAGCTTTCTCTGTTCAAAGGATATATCCCGTTTCCCACATACCCCCGAAACAGCGCAGGCCAAAGCTTTCGGAACAAACGCCTTGCGATCGTCACGTGTTCCGCGCGTCGGCCGTGTACCTGTCGCATATATAGGCCGGCTATATGCGGCACAGTACACATATATCTTACCTGGGCGCGTCGGCGGCTGCCATCGCGGTGACGACGCCCAGGGGCGAGCAGAGCACGTTGGCCCCGGGAGGGCTGGAGTCCAACGCCGCCCTGAACAGTGCCATGGCGTGCTCGTTGAAGCGCTCCGGGTCCAGAGCCGGGCCCGGCGGGAGGACTCCGCTGGGCTCCCGCCCTGCCCCCGGCGCCGGGGCCGCGGAGTCCGGGCAGCTCGCCGACGGCCGCGGTGGCGCCGACTCTCCCAGCTGGCCGCCCGAAAGCATGCCCGACGGTGGCGCCCCCTTGCCGAGCGGGCTCCTTTCGTTGTTGTCTCGCTAGGCCTTGTTTTGCTGAAAGCCTGCCACTGCTTTCGCTGGCACGGAGTTTCCTACAAGAATCACCAGGGGGAATTCTGACGCTGCAATCGATCAGCCACTGTGGGAACGATGGTTAGCTCACGGATTTGTCTGATCATCGCGCTTGAGGCTTCAAACGTTCTTGCGACGCTGTTAATTAGGCGTCATCTTTCTAAATGCCCAAGCGTTGATCGTTTTCTAAACACAGCAAGGCAGTCAGTCCTTACGCCCATGCGTAATCATTGCGAATTGTTACATCTATGACGCAATAACCTGTGGTAAATGGTCACTTTGCAAGGTAAAAAATAACAGTTTGAAGCGAGAAGGACGAAGTTTCTTGTAATTCCAATATCTTCCCAACACCATCCAAATCTTAGCCCATCGCCCGTAGTGGATACGCGCCATCGAAGAAGGATATCCTATCCTATGTGTGCTACTTTTACCCCTTTTTTTGTCTTTTGCTGGGTGTAATCTTCAGTCAGTGCAGGGTGGCCAAGTCCACCTCGTGAGTACGAGCCATGTTTTGTGGCAACGACAACTAGTAATTGAACCGTCATGCTTACAGCTCCCGCGTACTCCGATACCGAAATTCCCCTCTAGTAATCTTAATGCGATCGTCATTGTTCGAGCATACTTGACACACTTTCTGGGTACCTGGGTATGGTTCTTGGTCCAGTGGGTTAGAGAGACCATCGGCCTGCTGTGCTGAGGAAACAGTGTTCGAAGCCAGCCGGCGGACCAACTTTGGTGACTGCGTACGTGCCGCTCTTCAATGACAAAAAAAAAGATGCTTTAAAAATTTTTCCGGTGCTGGGCGGATTCGAACCCGCGCCATGCGCGGACATCGTGGCGGCATCGCTAGATGGCGCAACGTGTCCAGTGGGAAGCGCGAGAAAGGAGCCTGGCTGCAGTAGGCGCTTCATGCATGACGCGCGTTTCGGCGTTGGCAATAGAGACTTTTAGCGTGTCCGGTATTCGGGCAAGTGCGGGCGGTTTTCCGGTTTAGCGGGGGCGTAAACGTGAGCGGCCAGATTAGTGGCGCCAGCTCGTGGTGCAAAGCTCAACCACACAAACACAGAGCTAATTACTATATTCTGCTTAGCTGCTGGTGTAAATATTCGACAGTAGCGTAATCGTGTTCACAATTACGCCGCTGCCAAAAATTTGCACCACTAGCGAAGCAGGATATGGTGGGTTACTGCAGTTTTAGCTCTGTGTTTGTCTGGTTGAACTCTACGCTACCCGGCGGCTGCAGCGATCTAGTTACGCCCCCGCAAATCCGGTAATCCGCCCAAACCGCTCCCGTTTACCGGAATAGCGGACAGGCTAAAAGTCTCTAATATACGGCGTGTCGCTACGTTACTTCGAGGCCAGTCGCATTCACGTCGACATTCATTGTGAGGCGGGTTCCGCGGGAATTTTTTGTATAGGAAACTTCATGGCCTCCTGTGTGTGTGTGTGTTGGGGGGGGGGGGGGCTTCTGCGGCACTTTATTTATATAGAAAACTTCATGGCCTCCTCTGTGCGTGCGTGCGTGCGCGCGTGTGTGAATATTCGTCTGGTGAACCCGAAACCGGGAGACCGCTTATAGAGCGCCACTTTTCCAGCACTCGGTAATAACAGTTTACAGGTTATGGTTAGGGCCGCATCAGCTTTCTGTTATAGCTCGTCATGCAGAAGCAAATCAACCGACACATAGCGGCAGCATCTGCAGCAGCGCTCGATGAAAGTTGTCCACGCTCTCAGTGCATGTTTATGGGTTTTATGTATGAAACGCCTACAAAGTTTCCCTTTTTCGTGCGTTATACAGATATTTTTTTTTTTGCTTCGAGCACTTTCCTTTTTGTCTCACAAAGATCACTCGACTTAGATTGTCTACCAAGGAGGACACAATTTGCACGGAAAACCGACGCAATACATGCACCGATAAACTAACTACATTAATTAATTTACCGATACAAACTTTACGACACGTGTTTGTAGTGGAAAGTTGAAAGTAACCGCCACGAAAGCCTAGTTCCGTGTTTCTACATTTCAAATGCCTACGTAGAACGAAAGTGTGCACGATATGTGTTGTGGGGACTGCGTAGCCCATTTCGTTGCAGCGCCATAGCACAGCACGTTTTGGGCATAGGAACCGAGCGCGGCGAGGTCGTTTTTGAACTTCGCGCGCGCGGTCCACCGCTTTCCCCCTCTCTCATTCCTCCGAGGGCGCCGAACGGCAGCGGGACCGTAAAACACTTGCTGCCGTCCGCCCCCGAACGGTCCAGGGGCTCACCCGATTGGTCTGTTTGGGCGGGAACCCGCGTTCCCTCTCTCCTGGCGACTCAAGTCGACCGAGGAGCGGCAACGCGGGGAGAAGCTCTCGGACAGCGAAACGGTGCGTACTGACTTCCCATTCTCCCGGTCATCCCTTTGGTTGGCCGGTCTCGCCGAAGGTCCTCGACCCGAGGCGGTTGCGTACCTATTCGCTGCTCCTGTTCTGAAGGCTAGGCCGAAGAGACGCGGCTCACTTGACGTGCGCGGTCGTACTGCGCCGAGTCGCCCTCGGAGGCTACCCCGAGCTGAAAGAACGTTGCCCTGGTAGCACGGTCGTTGGGAGCCATCCTCCCGTATAGCGGCGTGCTACCGCGTTTTGAGATAGCTGAGTGTCACCCCTTGACTTGCGGGAGCTTCGGCTCATGAGCCCCGCGCCGGAACGGGTGTGTACAGATATCCTGAACGCCAAGGTGGTCGTACAATAAACGCCTTCCTTGTACTCTGGGCCTTCTCCTTGCGGCGCTCTGTTTCGCTCCCATAGGAGACCGAACGAGCGTCCGCTTCGGGCACACGCTACACACGCGGCTGAGCTGATCGTCCCCCTGAGGGGCTCGGATCCTCGGACCTGCGCGGTGGTCAAGGTGACTCCCGGCGGAGCACCGCTATATAGGCGGAGACCACAGTGTAGAGGAGCTCGCACACGCGAAAACCTGCACACACAAGCACGCAAACGCACCAACGCGCGCGCGCACACACGCACACGTGCACAGACACATGCATACTGAAACACCCATTGCAGACGTACAATCGCGTAAAGAAAGAAACGAGCGATACCGAGGGGGGGCAGAATCAAGCGCTTACCGCCGTACTACAGCCCCTACCTGTGTACCTCCTCTGCAGCTCCTGATGGGGGACCCCCCCGCGGTCTATTTCGGTCAGCGGGAGCTCCCCTTCGCGCGCCGCACCGTCCGGTCGAGGAGCGAAGAACTGGCCGTTCTCGCGCCTGCTCTATCGTTTTCCTTCGCCTTTTTTTTTTGTATCTTGCTTGCAGGAATCATCGACGGTCGCCTTGCATGCCTGGCCGTGATTTGGCCGCCAGAACTCGCTCGCTCACCCCCCCCCCCCCTTTTCTTTTTCCCCGCCGCAGTTCTCTTATTCCAAGCAGCGCCCGCCTCGTTGGCTCTCAATCATTCGACGCGCATTTCCTGCGCTGGCAGCCGCCGTGGCAGCAGCGGCGGCGCGAGCGAGTGTCACTCGAGCTCTCCTGCATTCTCTCTCTCTTTTTTTTTCTTCTTAACCCGTACGGCATAAATCTCCCACCGTCCCGTCGCCTATCTGCTCTGTCCCATCGCTCGGTGCTTCTTCACCGTGGCTCGCTGCGAGAGCGGCCACTTGCGTCTCCCCCTGCCACCGTGCCGCGACGGCCGTGTCATATGTGCCTGCTTGAATGTGCAGGCATGCCGTTGTTGTCGCCAGATCACCGCAGGGGGCGCATAGTGTACTCCGGATCACCCGCTTAAAGCCCCTACACCCACGTGCCACCGCCGCTTGGTCGGCGGAAACGTGTATGGATGGGGCTTTAGCTTGAATGTGCATGCATGCCCCTTTTCTCGCCACATCACCGCAGGGGCGCACTTACTATACACTCTGGATCGATCACTTCCGGGGACACTTTCTACGTCACGCGCGGAACGGCGACACTCGGCTCCACTGCGGCGCGACGCGTCCACCGGTCTACGCGTCGTCCTGTCCATATAGTTTCCTACAAAGATATATCTCTATGGTCCTGTCGATAGAACCTTGAGCACGAGGGGCACTGCTGTACATGGACGTAGTCGGGTTTCGCCGTACTGGCGAATTCTGTAATGGCGGCGTTTTTGATTGAGCCAATCGTAGAGGCCGTATGGCAGGCGTCGGCCAATTGGGGCGGACAAGATGGCGGATTGGACTATATGGCGGAATTTGACGATGTTCAGAATTACACTCGAGCAGGGGCGTAGCCAGGGGGGGGGGGGGGGGCTTATGGGGCTTGAGCCCCCCCCCGAAATTTTTTCGTGCTGTCCATGCACCGCCGACCAAAGCGACCCCCGGCGCCGGAAACCACTCTGGATTTTGTCTAGAATGTCTTTTTGACGCTCGAAAAGACATTTAACCGCGAAGATTGCGAATTCGGGCTGGATTTCGTGGCAACGCCCATTCACTGGCAGTCACATAACGCCAAGCAGTGCCATCCGAGCACAAAGTTTCAAGGGCGCTTTGATGGTGAGCGGGCTCACCGCGGCATCTCACTGAGGCCACGGAATCTATGGAGCGCATGGATATCAATTGCGAAACTTCATGGGGATAAATCTCATAAGCTCTTGATGTGAAACGTGCATTGACATTTCCAAAGTTGTGCTTTAAGTTTTCTATTGCGGAACTTTGTGGGTTTACTGTTGTTATAAACATTTGACGCCAAAGGCCCACTGACTTTTCTAAAGTCTTACATCGGAACATACAACGAGACAAGCCAAATCAACACACTAGCAGACGAGTTGACAAAGCACGCAGCGAGGTCCAATGAGACGATGCGTTGGGGTGGTTCATTTGTGCCGTCATGTCACATAAAGAAATATCAACATTTTTTTTAACCTACGCCACAACATACATGTCAAGACACTAAAGCCAGCCAAAGTAACTACGTTCTTATTTATTTTTTCTACTTTGACTTTGTTTTATTCGCGGAGGACACATTGAGCCTCTTCAAATTTTTTTTTGTTCTCGCTACCCTACCCGCGGGCTGCCAGAGCGAGCCAGAGCGCATATGTTTTTCTCGTATGGCCCCGACCACCACGCGGTGCACTTCGGTGGGCGTTCGGTTTGCTTTGGCCGAGTGGATTTTCACCTGACAGAGTTTTGGAAGCTTTCTGGCCAGCAGACAAGAAAAAAAATGGCTGTGGCTTAGGTAAGGTTAAGCCCAGGATGCGAAGCATACTAGCCTTTATTTTAGTTGTTGAACCACTGTTTAGCCTGGTGAACTGCTGTTGCTTGGCTATATTTGGTTCGGCTAGACGAAGAAACAACTCATGCATTACTTCTTCGCCTTCAAGAGTGGAACGCGACAGCGTTCCCGTCGACCCGCCAAGGGGTGTAAGACAATGGGCTACAGGGCAGCGACTACGCGCCCCGCATTGGACGCGGTGAGCGTCGAGCAAAGCAGCGTTCGGCGCGGCAACGAAATGTGCGCCTGAGCAAGAGACGCACGCCTTAGAAACAGCGCGTTTCTAAGGCAACACCGCATTCACTAGAGGCGCTTTTGTACCGCTTTGAAGCGTTGTACTCGTGGCTCAGTGGTAGCGTCTCCGTCCCACACTCCGGAGACCCTGGTTCGATTCCCACCCAGCCCGTCTTGCAAGAGTTGAGCCAAAGCCACTTCTCCTCTGTCGTGACGTCACGGTGTCACGTGATTTCATGGTCACCGCCGCGCCTGAGGAGCTGGGTTGAGCCCTCGTAATATGCTTCGCATAAAAAAAAGAATGGTCGCTCGCCGCCATCACTGTGGGGACTCGAAGGATTGCACCACATTCCTTGAGCGGAACCTTTCCGGAAAGTCTTGTTTTGCCGGTGTAGGATACTGAGCAGTATGCGTATGGTTCTCAGTGGGCCAAGCGTCTCATGCTTTCTTCGGTATTAATTCCGTAGCCCCATTAGGTGCCCGATGTAGGCATTCGATTCTGGCCAACATACTTTCCTATGCGTTTTTTTTTTCATTTCGGTGCCTCCACCCCACAGAAAAAAAATTCATTGTTGCGGCGCAGCGAATTGTCGCATGGTGAAAGTTCGATTTTGATACTTCTTTTGCGGAAAGTAATGGGCGACGGGACGCTTCAGTTGCCGGATACGTTTATTATATTATTACGAAAGCAATTATATGGACACTCCAGGCGCATTCCTGCCGTCGCCCTCATGTTTCGTATAAAGTCCAAGGGTGATGCTGTATGTGCGAGTGAAAGCGTAGGAGGGGAGGTGGGATGGGTGAGCCTACGATGGTGGCTCAGTCTAGTGTGCGCAAAGGAAGAAAGCGGGCAGGAAGCGCGCCGCCTTCCGTCGCGCGCAATACATCGGGGGGAGTGGATGGAATGGGGGTGGAATCTAGGATTCTGTGAATCTATGATTGTGCAACACGTTTATTTGCCTTGTTTGACGCATTATATACAGTTACTTTTTCTTACATACATAGACTCATTGGAGACTTATACGTATACTTAAATATCTTGTTGCGAGGTTTTGTGTACACATGCTGTGAACTTTGTTTCCAGTGACACTTTTTGTCCTTTATCAAGCCGTATTTTCGCATTTGTATATCCCACTGTATCTTTGCATTTCTAATGTACGAGGGCGAGTCAAATGAAAGTGGGCCTACCCTAACCGCGCAATAATGGTTCGGTTCATTATCTGCGAGGCATGCGCGTAGGAGAACGGCATGTCTTATTTACAAAAGTGACACGCAGGTGTGAAGATAAATGTTCTTTAATGCTCTCATACACTGGGTTGAATATGGTTGCGTCACATAATGGACACTTCAAAAGTTGAACAGCTCGGTGTCGCGAAGTTTTTGACAGCTAAAGGTGTTTCCAAAACAGAAATTAATCGCCGTATGGCTGCCGTTTACGTTGAACACGGCATCTCATTGACCACTGTGAAGCGTTGGAGCAAACGGTTTAAAGGACGTTGTAAAGGCATTCCAAGACCGGGCCAAAACCATCGTGCAATCACCCCCACACAATTTCAAAGGTTCATGAGCTGATGAAACAAGAACGGAGGATAAGCATCGATGAACTGGCAGACGGTCTGAACATCAGTCACAGTTCGGTTCACGCCATAATTCATGAGCTTCTCGGTTATCGGCTCTTTGGTGCGCAATTGATCCCCAAGATTTTGATCCATCGCGAGAAGACGGAGAAGTTTCGCGCTGCCTTGACTCATCTGATCGGGCATCACAACGAGGATGACGACTTCTTGTTTGCAATTGTGATCGGGGACGAACCTTGGTGCCACTACTACGAGCCTGAAACATGACGGCAAAGCTTACAGTGGAAACATTCGAATTTACCACGCCCAAAGAACGCAAAGGCCATCATTTCCACTGGAAAGGTGTTGTTGACTTTTTTTTCGGTCGTCAGGGTCCATTACTGATAAAATTTGCTAAATCTTGAGAAACTATCAATCGTTCACGATATTGTGAAACGCCAGAACGGCATCGTGTCGCAAACAAGAATTAACAACGTGGAAAATTGACGAATGGGGTCATCTTGTTCCACGACAATGCCTGTCCCCACGTCGCTTATGTGGTTAATACAAAACTGGCAAAGTTCAAGTGGGAAACGCTGCAGCATCCGCCATACAGCTCAGACCTGTCACCTTGCGACTTCTACATTTTGGGGCAACCGAAAAAACAGCTCAAGGGAACCAGATACGGACTTTTTGAAGCAGCAACCCAAGGAGTTTTGTAATACGGGAATCACGCGACTCGTTAGTCAATGGGATAAATGTCTAAATTCTCATGAAGACTACTTTTAAATAAAGTACCCCCTTGTTGGCTCACATTCATTTGACTTGCCCTCGTATATCTTACAGAATTCCTGCTTTTTATACGTGCCCTCTGTTGCGACTATAATTTCGGTGCAATTACTCACGATACACGACCGGTGACAGCTGCTCCTGCGTAATACATTAAAACAAATTACAGCGTCATTGAGATGTTGCACTGGCCATTGCATATATACAAGAATGTAAGCACGGTTCTTGAATGAAAAAGTTTCATTAACATATTTGTCCTCAAGTTGTTCAGTTCATTGCCTTTTAATTTTTCATATCAGCGGCATGCACTGCTTTCCTGGTTTCGAATTGATATAGTTCTAAAGTTCATGTGATATTTTATTTACTTAATAAATAGACAAAAATATGGAAGCATTCATATCAGTTATTATGGGCAAAATTTTTGGCACATACCAGTATAGTCTTTTATGAAAAAATACATATTTTATTGTTTTCACTGTGCGTAGGGTTCAAGAATTCGTTTGTAGCATCTTTGGCAATAAAAATGCAATTATTATTCATGGATTTGATCCCTTGACAAATTGTTTAAGAAGAAGCTTTAGCTCTGGCCCAATCCGACGCGGCCTATTCAAATACTCGTAAAACGCAGAAACGCTTTTCTTAGATAATCCTGCTAATCGCTTTTATTGAAATTGGTTGCATTTGAGAGAGAAAGTGAAATCCTAGTTCTGTTGGAAACACAACTTCGATTTAAGGCCTCAATTTTGTTTAAAATATTTTGAAAAATTCGAAAGCTTGAAAAAATAGGAGCACGACGTTTACAAACTAATAGCTATGCATGAAAAACAGACATTGTGGTTCTGTAAACGGCATCTATTATAACAGTGAAATTGGACAAGTTGCAATGTCAATTTGTATCTTACGTGAATTGGTTACGTTGTGTACAAGGGTTCTGCACAAGCCGTATTTCCACAATACTAATTTTTTTTTATATTGATGTGTAACATATCTATTTTGTCCGCTGTCGATGTACTATTAGGTGCAATTCACAGAATTGTGATATCATTTTTCATTGTTGAGTCACGGAGTTTTAAACTTGATAGTTTCGTTTTCTGAAAATTTTTAATAAATAATTGACCACCTAAATGAAAAATTCGAAACCAGTAGTCACTAGAATTAAGCTTTTTCTTTTAAATGCAACAAACCTCCTCAAATTTGGTGAAGTGGTTGCAGGGAAAAACGAATTCCCCTTCTACATGTATTTAAATAGGAGCACCCGAGCTAAAGCTTCCTCCAACAAAATTTCTGGCTACGCCACTGGCCCCATATATATATATATATATATATATATATTTATATATATACACACACACACATGGGGCCAGTGGCGTAGCCCCCCCCGAACAATATTTCGGGCTACGCCACTGCACTCGAGGTAACATGTAGTAAAGCAATGAGCGGGGCTAGTTGGTGGACGTTCATGACTGGCCAACGCTAGCTGTCCTGTTTGCGTGAGCTCGACTTCGTCGTTGTCGACGACACAGTGACTGGTTCATCTCACACTCTTGCAGGGAACATCAGTGTGGAGTAGGAAAAGAAAATTATTTTACTTTTTTTCCTTTTACATATCGATCCGGATCTTGAATTGCCCTGCCGACCCATTCTATCTGAATTTCGCTATTATGCCTCAAGAGTCCAACATAGGACATTACAGCAGGTGGCCCGGCATATTAACAGCGTTTGAAAAAATGATAAGATATATATAAGCGGTAACAAGCGATTTCAACGGCGTTTAGATTTAGTTGTGACGATGACGTGGGCGGAAAGATCATGCCATGTCACGTGCTGCGGGGACGCAGGAGGATCACTGATACGTAACCGTGTGAGCACGTGGTGGGTATGCGCATAATTCGCAAAACGGGTGATCTTACGTCGAGAGACGAGGTGCGGCAAGTCGAGCCGGCATTTTAATGTCGAGGTGCCGGTGGTGAGTCAAACTCCTTTAATAAGGAAGTGCTTGGGACCTCCAAGGTCCTTCGTTATACCGGGCACTTCGTTGTAAAGGGGCCGCGCCGTGCGGCTCGCATGCAGTGTAGCACGGCTAAGCACGTTGAACAAAAGAAAACCTGTATTTAACGCGAATTCATGGGAGACTTAATGAAATATGTCGCTGATTAATAGGCTCAATAAAAAGGTCGCTAATGAAATAGGCGCTAACGCAGGATCTACGCAAAAATGAAGCTGCAGATCGTCGAATGACGCCATCGCATCCCTTGCCGTCCAAATCCTTGGTTCGCTTACAGAATGATTCATTACCCTATGGATAGCTTTGAAGACGTCGTTGGTCGTCGGTCACGATTACGACATCACGTCGTCATCAGCTGCGACGTATTCGTTGAGACGCCGCACGCGTTGATGTATTATACATCAAGCAGTGTATACGGGTCGAACGATTTCTCGAGCAGTGCAGCAGGACTGTTTCTGAAATCGGCACGCTCGTCAAGCGTATCGCTAGCAAATCAGTCGTCCTGTGTCGCCAGCGAATCAACGAATCAGCCCTCGCGAACGCCGAAGTTCCTTCTTTGTACCGAGGCAAATTCGTTTTATAGTGGTCTTCGCTGTCGAAGCATTCACAATGCGTATGAAATATAAGAATTCCGCCAGCACATAATCGCAAGCCTTCGTTATACCGGTCATTTCGCTGTAGGCGTTCGATTGTAATCAGAGCCGATGAATCGCGCAGCTCCGTTCCGGATCGATTCGAGCTTGTTAGCTGGACTTGTGTGGGTCGAGCAACGAACAGGCACGTTCATGTCTAGACTGAACGAGAGAGAGAGAGAGAGAATGATAAATCACGGACAAAGAGATAGACTGAACGAGGGTTTTGCGAGTATATCTTCAAGTGGAACAATTGCTATGTTGCGACGTTACTGCGTCGCCGTTACTGTGAGAGCCCGAGAGGACGCTTCGTAAGCCAGAAAAGACGCGAGAACTGAAGAGTGGCGAATTGCCTGCTCTAGGTCCCAGTGACGCCATGTAATTGGCAGCGTTCTGCTAGGCTGGGGATCCAGAGGGACCAAAAAGACGCAACCAAGCCAGTTTCGATAACTTTTCCCGCGCCAATACGGCCCAACAATATATACTGCGAAGTCCACATAGCGCCGCAGCGCCGCACCGGTGTTAAGGTGTAGCCGCGAAATTCACAAGTTTGCCCTTCGTTGTCTTCTCTGGTACTGAAACTCTTTCTTCCGAATCAATGAAACAAAAAAAAATTCACCGACGATTACAATACTTCCTAGTGACCCGCCGCGGTTGCTCAGTGGCTATGGTGTTAGGCTACTGAGCACGAGGTCGCGGGATCGAATCCCGGCCACGGCGGCCGCATTTCGATGGGGGCGAAATGCGAAAACACCCGTGTGCTTAGATTTAGGTGCACGTTAAAGAACCCCAGGTGGTCGAAATTTCCGGAGTCCTCCACTACGGCGTGCCTCATAATCAGTAAGTGGTTTTGGCACGTAAAACCCCATAATTTAATACTCCCTAGTGCGAAATCTGAGCGCAGCTCTACACCTGTTTTCATTTCGCGATATGTTGGCTGGGGCAGGCAATATGTCCTGTGCGGCGCATTGCAGACACTGCAGAGCAAAGTGTGGCGCAACTGCCTCGCTAATCGAGAGATCGCGAGAGGCAGCGTGTGCGTGACGCGTGGGCACGATTTGACAGCAGCCACCGCAGACGTACCTCCGCTCATGCAGCGCTTTGTTTCCATATATAGATATCGGTGGACGCGCTCGTCGCATGCCTTCGGTGAACAGACGACGGCGCGCCGCTACTCTGGCACCATCTCGTAGCGGTCGACGCCGCCGAGCCCGTCTTGCGCGGCACTACGCTTTTCTTTCGCTTTCGCCACACCCTCCTCCTCCGCCTACCTCCTCGCGCTCTCTTCGCTATCGCCGCCTCTCATCCCCTGTTGCGCTCCGCGTTCGCTCTTTCATCCTTCGCTGTGCTCGCTCGCTCGGTTACGCCGAGGGACGACGCCAACACGAAACGCTGGAACGGACGCCCAAGAGCTGTGCTCTAAAGGGAGTTTTGCATGAACTCCCTAGCAGTCTAGACTGATTCAATCTTTCACCTTTTATAGTCTCTTAAAAAGACCAGTAGTAGTTGCACTTCTCCTGAATACTTGTGTTTCTTCTGAAAGCGATCAACCCAGTTCCAATGGGAGTGCACGAACTTGCAGTATTTCATTCCAAGACCTTTATGTCAGTTGCGACGTGCAGATGGTGACCCACGAGGTGCCGTCCGAAGAAGAGCTCCGGCGCATGCTACACTGATTATTTCAAATAACCAAGCTTTCGAAACTATATTTCTAAAAGGCGCTGCTGCGTGCTTGTATTGCAAGCACACCCGCGAAGAAAATTTAAAAAAATGCCACGGTCCCGGGCACTCGGGTAAGCGTGGCACGTCACCGAAGCCCGCAGAAGCGCGTTCACACGTAGTTCACGCCGCCTCTAGCTGCACGGAGCCTAACGCTCCATTGCGAAGTGACAGTCACGTGGGGGCGCCACCTTGCACTCTGGCTGGACGGCCGTCGCAGCCGTGCGGGGGTGCCACCGTCGCAAGCGCACGCGCTCCCTATACCGTGCGCACGGCACTTGGACGCGACGGCCGTCATATGTCCTGGGTGGCGCCTGCGAAGAGTATGAGGTCTGTCTCCTGGCTCTTGAGGACGTAGATGAAGGGCCGGGTGTTGGCCGCGTCGCGGTACGCCTTGGGCAGCTCCTCGGTGTAGAAGTTTGTGAGCGAGAGCGACACCGCGGCGGCCGCCGTGACGCCCGTGGTGTCGATCGTCAGCGCCACCTTGTGGATGATGTCCGAGACGAACAGGTTCTGGCCCACGCCGGCGAGGTTGGCGTGCTCGTCGAACAGGTCGAGGAAGCCCATGTGCTTGAGCACGTACGAAGGCTGCACCATCTCCTCCAGGTGCATCTTCGGCACCAGCACCTGCGCGCACCGTGCGAGGCGTGACGAAATGAAGGAATGAATGAGTGAATGAATTCGAATCAAATCGAACCTGCTTGCATGTAGGAAGAATACAGTAATATTCCCGTAGGAGGCGAGAACTACAGCGATAAGTGTGACGAGGTCTTGAACCTACTGAAAAGTAGTGCAGCCGTCAGTGATAAACAGTGGTGCAGCGAAGACGAAAAAAAAAAACGTTTCCAGAAATCCTACAAGTACGTATCACATGATCAATTTCGTGAGTTGCGTATATAAATTCGAACGAAATGTTTATTCCTGTGAACAACAACGCATGCATTAGTTAGTGCATCAGTTATACCGGTCTCTTTCCAAACATATTCGGCACGTCAATTTGAAATAGTTCGACAACAGTGTGAGAAAAACTGGAAATATACAAAAGCCTGAATATCGCCCTGTATATACGAGATACATATGTAAATATATGCAATGATTGAAGGAATAGCTGAATGGGAGTTAGGTATGACACAGGTATACAGATAGGAGGATTGTACAGTCTAAACATGGTTAGTTACATTTATAAAGCTGTGTATTTTCATATTCTTGTAAGTAAATTAAGCGACGCCGTTTTACCGTAACTAATGGCCCCGCATAGGCTTGAATGTTCTTGTCATTTTTTTCGTTACGTCTGAATGTAGCATCGACGTTAACAAAATTTGGACTGGCAAGATGCACCTAAATTTGGGTTCGAGCGTCGTATTTTACATACTGTAACACTTGGCACGACAGTTAAAATTGGCTTCTATAAGTTTCGCTCCCACTGATGTATACTTTATACGTCATATTAACAGTGTTTCAGTACAGCTAGTACTATTCAAGCCATATTAACGTTACTTAGAACAGAGGGCCGCTCTTACCCGCATAAATTTTAAAATGCTCCCTTTTAAAAGGTTGCAGTGTTCGTACCTATCATAATCATACATTTAGTGCAGCAACTATAGCCCATGAATAAATTGTCCTAAGGAAGTATTTGGAAGGAAGGAAAGATAGACGTGGCTCTATGCATGACTTGTATTCAAGTCTTCAGGTAGGAAAAGGCCAAAGCTGAATCCTGAGTAGGGTTGACCGTGGGTGGCACCGACGTTCATAGATACTTTTTTCTATAAACGTTGGGTAGCACGACCTGACATCTCACAAACCGCCGATAAAATGGTCGGCTGCTCCGACATCGCACAACACGTCGCCCATCGGTTGAGTAGATACTGATAGGCTTCCCATTTGGCCATCACAGCGGCGACAGCTGTCACCGTAGTGCTAAGGGAAATGTTTGTGACGCACATTTCCCTCTCCCTCTCTCTCTCTGACAGACGCATTCTGTCGAGTTCCTTCCAAACAAAGCGCCGCCTATCGGTCTCACAGCTCACTACTCGCCCCTCCTTCCGGCAAAGAAACACATTGTGATCCTGGTCTCTAACGTCAGATGCTCCCACCGCGATGCGTCTCCAGGTTTATCTCCACGGGGACTACGCGAAATAAAGAAGCCAGTGGTCGGTTTCCGGCGCCGAGAGAGCAACACCTCGCCTCCTGCCCCGGGCCTCTAATGTGCGTCTGTCTGTCGCGCGGAGAGTTGCAAAACCGCGAGGTGGCAGCAGCCGGACCGCCGGGAGCGCCGCCGCCGGCGAAACCTTCCGCCAGAGGCGATCCGCTATCATGGCTCCTCCTCGACCGCTGACTCCGCGCCGCGAATTAATCCTCGACAAACGTCTGTCTCTCTCACTTTCACCTCCTCCGCTCGCTCCCTCTTGGCTTCTTCACCTCCTCGCACTCCCCTCGAGTGTCTCTCCTCCACTCTCTCCGCACGAGTAAATAACCGTGTCCGTAGGAGGAGAGCTTTTTGTGCTCAAGCTTGCTCGCTTTTGCCCCCTAGCGGGAGGTTATGGGGCGCGGCGGCCGCGTTGGTTGGGAAGGGGGACGGCGAGAAAAGGCGGAAGAAACGGTGAAGTGTGGGGAGGGCGTAGTGTCGACGGGGGTTTATATTGCGATTGATTGGCGCTGCCCGGCGGCAGGCCTGTCGTCGCTCTCGCCAGGCGACGTTGCGCGGAGCGCGCGTGCAGCAGCAGCGGTTTTTCGCGGCCGCTGCAGGCGGCTTCTTTGCTGGACGATCGCTAGCGCGGATGCCGCCGCAAAAGCGCCTGGCGTCGCTTACGAGGTGCTGGGGAGAGAGATTTCCGGGCTTCCTTGTTTTCCCTCTTCGCGCTTCCTCCTCCTCCTCTTTCCTCCTCCTGCTGCGCCATCTTTATCCTTTTTTTTTAGTTTCCCGCCGTTTCGCGTCTCACCTAAATTCGGTGCAGTGCGGCGAATGTCGCGCGTTAATCGCGCGTCAGTCAACCCAGATTCAAAAGAACGTAAGGAGAGCCTTTCCACTGTGGGCATCTGATCCGCCGAGTGAATGGAAGCGTCACGGAAGCGTTAGCAGCGCGCAATGGGCAAGCTTTCAGATCCCTTTGTGGAACGTGCAGCTGGCTGTCTTCAGCGGTCGGCTGAAACTAGTTCTGAAGTGCATATAGTGTTGGCTGCGTCGCACGGAACTTGGCGGGACGGGGCATAGGCGATCGTATTTAATCTTCCATTCGTAATATGTGCGCCGTTTATCTTCCGCTGTTACGCAAAAAAAGAAAAAAAATCTCGGTTTTGTGTGCCGTGACGACAAATTAATGTGGTCAGGAAACCTTGCGAACGCATCCGTGCAACCATTTCCGTGTATATGAATCAGGTGTGGTATACCGTGCACTTGTTACAGATAGAAAACGGCAGGGTTTCCTATAGAAAAGAAAACAACGAAAGGAACATATGCCTTATAGCCAATAATCCCTTATGAACACATGACGATACCATAGAAAAAACCCATACATTCCTATATGTTCACATTCACCAGCATTGGATATCGGCCATATGGGTTTTTTCCGATAGGCTTAACAGCCCAAGATGGCGGCAATGAAACGCTTGCGTAAAGGCATAGAGTTTCTCACTGTAACACCTAGAGGGAAATCTGGCGCCACCGTCTGTGGGAGTTTCCTAAGGGACGCTGTGCCGTCATGGGAATGACGGTATATGTGTCTGCGAGGCTTGTGTTGGCTGGTGTTGTAAGAGGCTTCGTCTTAAACGTGGATATGGCTACACAAATAACGCGTTCTTAAAGTAAGATCTTCATAAAACGTTTCCATTCACGCATATTGCATCTTGTAGTGAAGTTTACTCACCTACAATGCATAACCAAGAGAAGAAAAGCAAGAGCAGACGACAAACTGTTCCAAAGCGAGCGCGAATCTTGTCGTCTGTCCTCCAACTTTAGCAGCCCGCTGATACTTTTTACGTTTCATATATAATTGTACATCCAATAACAAGTACTCATAGTGAAACAGAACATGATATTGTGTAATAAAAAGCTAAAACAGCTTTTTACGTTCTGTTTTAGTAGAAAATTAATCATTGTGACAGACGGAACGGTGCTTGCCTGGCTCTCCGAGAACGATGCCAAGCCGGTCACCATATACCGGCATTCCCATGCATACCACAGCGCCAGATTTCCCTTTAGGTAATATAGTGAGGAACTCTATGCGTAAAGGAACGCGCGTCCGACATATTTCGTTCACCCCTCTCTGGTCTTCGTTTCTTCTCTCTCGCTTTTTTCTTCTTCGTGTCAGTTCATTCTGTCGCCTCGTCTTCTTTATCTTCTCTTCCCTGTCTTAATTCACGTCCCCGTTTCCTTCGTTCCTTTCTTTTACGTCAGTCTGTCGATCCCCCTACCGTCTTCCCTTACTTCTTTTGTCTTT
Organism: Dermacentor albipictus; assembly: GCF_038994185.2. Taxonomy (NCBI): domain Eukaryota; kingdom Metazoa; phylum Arthropoda; class Arachnida; order Ixodida; family Ixodidae; genus Dermacentor; species Dermacentor albipictus. The sequence continues at coordinate 44,638,090 of NC_091827.1, forward strand.
CCCTGCGTCTTCGTTTCTTTCCTGTCTGCATGCCTCAATCTCTTCTGTTCGAGGAGCTTCCAGCTTTTCGTCGCCTTATATCCGCCACGGAGGTGTCTCGTGATGGATGGGGGAGTAACGGGAAAGTGCCGCTAAGTCCCGGAGAAAGATTTTTTGCCGAGCCGAGGTTCGACACTCTGGCGCGTGGCGGTGCTAGTGGTCGCTGTGGTTTAAAGCCCCTCAATCTCCCAAAGTAGCGCCATTCACTTCTCTCCTCCTCCGCTCGGCGCGGCCTCGACGGTGGCGCCGCCGGCAGTGGGCCTGCCGTAGCAGACGACGGCTAACACGCTACGGGAGGAAATCCGCGGAAAAGTTCGTTCGAGTCCTGCGGAGCAGTTTTTTCAATCTAGATCTTGCTTTGTCAGTCGGTAACTGGCCTTAAGAATGTCGTGTCGGATTTGCGAAAGAAATAGAGAAAAGCACCATTATTCAAGGCGTATTTAAGGCGTAAAGCGCGCGCACGTTGAAAGTTCGTGTTGCTGAAACACGACACAAGCACGCGGTGTGCTCAGACACGCGAGTAATTACCAGAGTTTCAGGTTTTGACAGCGCGAAAGTATGTGCACGTGGTTTCGTAGGTTAATTTACGTACCTGCAGGATGCTTTTGTTCGGCCGGCGCGTGAGAGATTCCGACTGTCTGCGGTCAGCAATGCCTGGCAGCAGAGCCGTTTCTGTTCCGCGCCTTTTACAGATGTACGTAGCTCATGCACAGGTTGTGGTGGCCATGAGCAACGTTTTCACACATAGGCGGTATAGATAATTTTAACAACTTACCAGCATATGAAATCGTTATTTATTTATTACAGTGCAAATGGTTAGAATTTGATAGAAAAGAAAGAAGGAACTTGATGGGACAACTGGAAAGAGGTTCAGAAAATAATTATCCCCCTCCCTCATTGGCACCAGCAACACTTTTGTTGAAGTGCTAATTTTATCTCTGTATACTACGTGCGTCTGTATTCTTTTGCGTTGTAAGTTTTCACAAGGAAGCAGTGTTGCGTTAACTGGAACAGTCAAGGCACACAAGACAGAAGAAAAGTTGATTCTTGGGTTTTACATCCCAACACCACGATCTCATAAGGCACGCCATAATGGGGGCTCTGGATTAATTTTTTTTGCAGCTGGGGTTCTTTAACGCACCCCCAATGCACTGGACACGGGCCCGTTTTGACACGGGCGTCAAAAGAAGAGGTTGGAGGAGCCGTGTCACTTAACAAAGCCGCGCGTTCTTTGCCACTTGCTCGAAGTCAGCCCGCCCGATCTTGTGAATCCACACTTTTCTTCGTTTTGCGTTGCGCCCAGCGGATGGTAAAACAAAAAGCTTTTTGCCGTCACTGGGTCTGTTGTGGCAACCGTAGGCGCAGCAGCACGGCATCGCAATTAAGCACTCGGCCCTAACACATTGTATAAAACTACCGCGCTCCTTCAAACCGCCTGCCGTACTTCGTCGCGGAGGCCCAAAAATGGGGGTCGCAGGCCCAAGATTGGGGGTCGCAGCGCGCTGGAAAGAAAAGATATACAAAAGCGCGGCGCCTGCTCTGCGCCGGAAAGAAAAAAATATACAAAAGCGCGGGGCCCGCTTTCACGTGACACAGATTGGCCAATGGGGGAGCGGAGGAGGCTGGGGCGACAGGAGGAGTGGAGGAGGAAGCGCCTGGGTGAGCGGGGTGGCGGAAAGATCTAAGAATGGCGCTACTTTTGGAAAATTGAGGGGCTTTACTGTGGTTAAAGCTTCTATTCTGGTCGCTCTCTCTCTCTCTCTCTCTGCTGCTGCTGCTGCTGCTGCTGCTGCTGCTGCAGTCTACTCCAGAGGGAAATGCTGACGGAGGCTCCGAATTGTACGTCTGCGCGCTTTTCGGGAGCGGTTGTCGAAGATCCTGCAGCTGCGCTGTTTCACAATTTCACTTTGAACAAGCGGGGAGTTGTTGTTGCAGGAGTGCGCGTGTACGGAATGGGTTGACGGATCACGTCCCGGAGGTTTGCCACGAAGTTAGCGGTGCGACAGGATAGTTCATTGTTGCGGGGCTTAGTTCAACACGTCGTGATTGATTGTTGCAGTATGTGTACCCGTCGTTGGTGGCTTGGCGGCTGCGCCGTTATAATGCTGATCAAGTTGCCGGTTGGGTTCCAACGGGTGGCGGTAGCATTCCAAAGGGGGGCAAGAGGTCAGAGGGGGGAGGGGCGCGTCGGTAAAAGAAGTTTTCGATAACGCTTGCCTGCCGGGCCGGATTTCGGTGTAGCCTGTATACTGAGTATCCCGAAGGGCACAAAATGAGGCGAAAAAAAAGGAAAGATTGATCGATTAATTAATTTCTGTGGTTCTATACGTGCCAAAGCCCCGATATGATCGTGAGGCACGCTGTATTTGGGTCCTCCGGATTAACTTTGTGCCCACTCGGTGTTGTTTAACGTGCGGCCGATGCACGGTACACGCGGGCGCATTTACACTTGGCTCCTGCCATCGAAATGCGGCCGCCGCTGTGGCCGGGATTTGATTCCACGCCCTTCGGCTTAGCTTGCGTAACGCCAAAATCCACCACGCCACCACGACTAGCGACACTATTTTCTTATTGCGTGTTAAAATGCTTGTATGTAGCATTTCTTTCTTGTGCACGTGAGCATTGCTGTTTCTTTTGTAACATTCTGACGATGCTTGCGTACTATGTATAAATATAACATCACTAACGTGGGTCACGTACGTGAAGCACTGTTTTTTTTATATATAACTTGGTAACTGGATGTGTCATAGAAACTTACGCATGATGTACCTCGTGTCAAGTTTATTTTACAGTCCCCTTTTTTGCGTAACGCATGCCTGTTTGTTTGATTTAATAGCAGTCTTTCCTGGACATTTGTGCTGATTGTTGTGTGTTACTGTATGTTGTTGTTGCTTTTCTTACTACTGCGGCTGCCTTAAGTTTTTCTCGTTTTGTGTGTTATATTGTACATGTAACTAGTATTCTAGTGCCTCCTCTCAATAATGCTTCATAAGGAAACCCTGAGGGTATCACAACAAAGTAAATAAATAAATAAATAAATTGCACATCTTTATATGTGTCTGTATAGCCACGTCCCTACTGTTTCTTTGTGTCGAGTTTTCAGCGTTCTTCACCAAATAGGAAGTATGGCTGGCCAGACATGTATGCATATTTTGTATGTCTCTGTACAAAGACAAGAAGAAGGGCCAAGAATCAGGTCTATCTGTTAAGAAGCAGCTTCTTTTTTTTTCTTGGATGAAGGAATACCTCACAAAATGAACCGATCTTATTTTCTGGCCTCCCAATCTGACGCCGCTTCTAAAGATAATGGGTCAAGGCCGCTGAGAGCTCACGACCAACATGGTACGTACAGCACACAAAACACACAGCCTTCTGGTGCAGCACATAAAGACTCGTGAAGTGGACGACTCCACCAATGAATGCGTGGACTCTAGACATGGAGGAAAATAAGTGTTTGTTTGTAATTTTGTTAGCTGCCTCAGCATAAACAAGCTGAATGTGTTCCTCGGTCATACGTCTGTTTACCACGCGCGTTACACCTGTAGGCGACCGCATGAGCCGGGCCGCTCGTTTACTGCAACAAAACGCGCAGCTGTATCAAAGCGGCCACTTGAACCAATGGGCCGTTAAACTCCCTCGCCGAGAGGCGTCAGAGTTCCCAGCTGCTGCGCGAAAAAAAAAATTAATAAAATGAGTTTCCCAACTCTCGCTCATAATTTACGGTTACGCTTTCCCTCTCGTCTCATTACAGGCGGCGAAACTCGGCGACGACCCGTCGGTCCACAAGCCGTCGGTCTCCGCAAGCCTTTGGCTGCGTGCGTTTGGAGAGATCACACACGGTCAGCAGCTGCCGTCTGCTTCGGCAGGAAATAAAGCGGACGCCTTCTGCCGCTTCTGCTGCCGCTGGCTTCATGCAGTGCTTGTGTGCGCTGCATAACAAGGCACGAAATCGTCTGCAGTGACTACCGCAGCAACGACGCACCGTGTCGTCTGCGCTGACTTCTGCAGGCAGAACGAGGTGTCGTCTGCGCTGTCTTCTGCAATATATCGAGGCACGGAATCGTCTGCACTGGCCGGGTGAGTGTACGGAATCGCCCGCCTTAACCAGCCGGCCTTTCTCTCTCCCTTCTCCCCCAACTTTTAAGTGCTCATATTTTATTATTTAGGAATTTTGCGGTCGCGCAACTGTAGCGCCACCTATGCGCGGCGATGTCGTCGGCGCCGCATGTCGGTGGTGGGGTTGGCCGGCCTATACGGAATACACCACCTGTCCAAAGTGCCGCCGTTAACCAGCCGCAGAGCGCATCTGTCGATAATCTGCTTCAATACTGATTTTAGCAAGTATAGCGCACGCAGGCAAATAAAAGAACAATGTTCACCCTCGGGAAACTTTGATTTAACGATGTGCTCAGTGATGGTCTGTCAAAAAATTCTATGCAAGCTCCGCCCTCAAAGCCGCGCTGCCCTTGCTCTTGGCGCTCATCGCTCCGAAACGGGAGACGCCGACATCAGAAGACGTTCGCATGTCCACTGACGTCACGAGATTGAGCGAGCGTCATTGGCTCGCGCATATAATGAAATTAATTTTTAGTCGAGCAGCGGTACGTTTGCAGATGCATTCTTAGTTTGTCACCGATTCGAATGCATTCGTCCTATTCAAGTGCATGGGAAACGCTTAAACGCAATCAATTTGTCAAATACTCCGAACCGATTTAAATAAGGTTTGACGAATTTAAGAGAAAAAGCTAGATTTTGCTGATTGTGGAAATCGTGACTTTCATTTCTATGGCTTAAACTGTTTTGCGAAGATCGTCCAAATTTTGTAATTCTAAATAATGAATTGAAGCACAAAGCTTACAGCTTCTAACGAAACCACGAACGGATGCCATTTTTTTTTGTAAACAGCACGCGTTATATATCTGAAGCGGACCAATCTCATGTCATCAATCAATCTGCGCTTGTCCTCCTGTGGTAAAAATCGCTGGTCCTAATTGATCGCACCAGCCTCGTCGACTGCAGCGGCCGCTAAAAGGGTGGAGGGAAATGGTTCGTGGCCAAGCGACAGCGACGTACTCCAGGCTTCATCGCTTGTCTGGGTGCTGTGCACCGAACTGTGCCAAGCTACAAGTTGAAGCTCCCGATCCCGATCGCCGAATTACCGTGCGGAGTACGCGCACTTCGACGTCTTCAGACCTCGGACACGCTCCTCGTCATCACCAATCGGCGATGCCACGGCATAATGGTGGAGGATGATTTAGCGAAGAGAAAAGAGGAAAGGTCACACGGAAGAGTGTCTTTCTAACTCTCTAACCTAGCTGCTACTCATCAGCGTGGTAAGGGAAAGAGTAGAAACGAGGATGTGACTTCCGAGACCGCGTACAGCTTGATCTCCACGTACATGCCTGATGGCGACGTAGAGTTTCCTACCGAACTCACTAGAGGAAAATCTGGCGCTTCAGTCTTTCCACCACCATGGGAATGGTGGGTATACGTACACGTATTTGTCCACGGCTTCGAATGGCCTCGTTGAGCAAGCGAACTGCAGATTCTATTATTGTTCCTAGTGGTTCAGCCGTGTATAGCGTGCTATAGTTGCACAACAATTCTTTAGAGCTGTGTACCATTAAGAGTTGGCAGCTACGTCATTATGTTACATAATTTCAACTGCATAAATATGTCTCCACCATAGAGTTTCTAAATACATACCCTAGAGGGAAATGTGGCGCTAGTGCCTATGGGGGTTCTCATGAGCGTTGCCTCAACCTACATGGGAATGATGGGAAGTACAGGCTTCGGATTGACTTCGATCTTTAGACTAGTCGCGTTTGCTTCTGGCGCAGTAAACAAAGCTATACTCAAATATTATCGCGTAAAATCTAATTCTATTTCTGCAGTATGTTATGTAATGTGCAACACGCTACATAAACTTTGTATGAATTTGAGATGAAAGTATGGTTTACTATGGTTTGTCACCAGGACACACCAGGGTATGCATACTTGTGCGATTCTGTTCTCAATTTAACGCCAAAGAATAATTATTTATTCATTTTTGTAACAGCAAAACAACCGTGCATGTACTTATATACAAATACTCACCAAGTATTTCTGGAAATAAAAATGTTGTATTGTGACAAAGCGTTGCGCCCTTGAGCGGAATGCTAAAAGTGTCGTCTGCTACGACGCCTGCTCGCTGCAAACGCGAGACTTTTCTCGCAGACGACAGGCACTTGCGAACTCTCTCGCTCTTTCGAAAGGTTGCGTCGGCTGTCACGATTGCTGAACGTCTTCAAGTACTTTTAAGCACATCTGCTGCAGTGCTAGCTAGGACGCTAGTGGCCTCCTACGAGTATGCTTCATCATATTTTATATTGGCGTACCGCTTCCGAAGCGTTACAGCGTGGCTTTGCGGGTACCCATTGTGCGACACTAGACTACAGCTCGGAAGCAGCTATCTTTCCTACCACAAGTAAGTTTGTGTTCTCAAAGTCCTAAAACACGCATGTCAATGAGCACACGAACGAGCACATAATGAAGCCAAGCCCTCAATAAAATTTGATTTTCAAGCCAAAAGTACAAGTGTATATGTCTTGTATCAGTAGTGCCTTCTTTGTCCTATTCTGCAGTTTCATAAAGCACGTAACGCTATAGTGTCAACCTAACACACTTAACCAACCAAGGTCCAAACGCTCAAAACATGTTCTTTCAACGTTTATGATGCCGCCGCTTTCTCGTCACGGCTTCGACGCCACACCGCGACACAAGCATCGTCCCAGTCGCTGGCCCAGCGCTCTATCGCCACTCCGAGCAACATAACAAAGGCAGAGAGCTTTGCGTTGAACTGTCACACTGCAGGTTATAGCAATTGCGCTTGGAGCGAAACCAAAACTGCCAAAAAAATACTTGTAGACTAGTTCGCCAGTCAATAGAATGCCAATCCGAAGCCTGTACTTCCCATCATTCCCATGATGGTTGAACGATCGCAGCGCCAGATTTGCCTCTAGGTATACTAATATGAAACTCTATGGTCTCCACACTTCTGGGCACACGTGTCGCTAGATGATGACGATGACGACTTTTGGGCAATGACGCTGAGTCGGGGACCGTTTGACATATTTCAGAGTTAGTTTTATTTGTTATATGTTGAAAAAACAGTATATGATGGTATAAGTTAACGTGTAAATGAAGCTAATCATTACCACACGGTTAATTCAACATGACAGTGCAGAAAAATCCCGTTAATTCGACCCCTGCGGGACCACACGATTTGATCGAGTTATCCGAAAGATCGAAAGACAAATCGCGGAAAAATGCACGAATTCAGATATGTATTGCTTGAAGTAGTCCGTAATGTACTTTCGCTTGCTGTTGAAGCGCGACCCAGTAAATATGCGGTGAAGAGCGCCGACACGTTTCAACACTGACTGAGCATTTAAGCATGTTGACAAGACACAACTATAGGAACGGGTGACTTCACGGGAGCGTCGCAGATCCCCCTCCCCCACTAAAAGATATTAAAAAACTTCCGTGTATTCGGAAGCAGCAGCACCGTCTGTTGTATTTCTTGCGATTTCAAGATATTAAAAATCGCTGCGCGGGCGAGGGGGCGCCGAAGAGGGGAAGGGGTCGATTAACCGAAGCGGCGTGCTTTCGCGTTTGAAACGAGTTTTCCTTCGACAGTGAATTTATGTGGTTTCTCGCCGCGGGGGCTTACCAGTGCGTGCGAATTAAGCGAGAAGTTGAATTAACCGAGGTCTAGTCAACGGGAGGTCGACTGTATCAGGTTAAAGCATGCAGGTCGTTCGAAGCGAAAGGGCCGAATCCATGTGCTACCCATAATTCCCGTGGTAGGGTGAAGCACCCTATCGGCGGCGCGTGCAAACATCAGCGTCGCGTATTTCTCTTGTAAGGGATGTATGAAATTATAACTCCATGTGTTACGGTATTCCATATTTTTTGTTGTTGTTGTTGTTGCTCCTGTGATTGTATCTTTTCTCGTTGACCACGCAGGGCGTGTTTAGGCTGCCTACTATGGGGGTAACCCGAAATTGTGAGCAAGCTTTTCGATTCCGGAAGCGCCAAAGAAATGAAAGCGTACCGCGTACCCCCTCCCGTTTTGCTTACACGCCGCTCGCCAGGTTGCGTGTTCCAGCCACGACGTCCAGTGTGGGAAGTTTCTGCGCATGCCAGGGTGCCACGTATGTACAGTGTAATAATAACGAACACGGGCACACAAAGAACGAAGCCTGTCCTCCGCGGGCGCTTTCATTGCGTAATCGCAGCAGACTCGGGGCTATTGGCGGCGAGGAGTTACGGAGTCGCCATCTATCGGAAGCGCCTCGCTGGCGTAGTATGAGGGATCACGTGGCGCGCTCCTCATAGGTTTTGCTGTCAGCGCTCACTGAAAACACCACGCACGAGCTCTCCCGGACATTTCTGTAAGTACTTTCGAAACAAGAGAAGTTTCTTACTGTCTAAATAATAATCTTGGGCAAACTGAAAGCACACAATCGTTTACAGACGCTACCTCTTTACCGAATACGTAGTACATTGAACGCCACTGCGCGCGGTCGCAGCGATGGAGTCTTCCGAACCGGCTTCTTGCGTGAAAGGTAGATAAACGCTGAGAGCAAACTATGTGAAATATGTTCTTATAGCGTTTGTATAACTAAATGGAGCGTAATAGAACGAAGACTCAATGCAGCGATCGCGCAGATTCGCAGCGACCGACTGCGCGTCTGCATGCTTGTCCGCGCACTGTTTCGCTTTCTCCGCGCGCGCGTTTTCGCACCGTGCCATGAGCTTTAGGTCGCAGAATATGAGCATTTGACAATATACAAGCAACCATTGTTGCGTGGGCGCTATCAGAGCTGTTCAAAAATAATTTCATTGTAGAGACTTCGACGCCTGTGATGTACCGTCGCGACGATTCAATCTTTCTTTTTTTCTAAATTCTTTGACCTTTCAGTACTATTTCTCGAGTTGCGTCGCACTGTATGTTTATCGGTGTTCTCAGCGTGCAATTTCCCGCTGCTCCTTTTTTTGTAATCCAGTGCATTAATTCATAATACAAACATATGCCATGCTTTTTTTAAATGTGCTTCTTACCGCTGCCTTTCCACTCCACTGAACTTGCCAGTATCTACAGCATCGACAAGTTCATAGACCAAACCGTCATGACATTAGTCGGGCAGCGGACACGGGCGAGCGTCTCAGTGCGCGTTTTCAGAACATCGCAGACCGGGCGCCGTAGCAGAAATCTTCCTCGCGTCTGTGCTTGCTGCATACCCGAGTTGTAGCCGATGACTGTTTGCCGGTTTTACGTTTCGCGAGCCAAGCTTCACGCAGCTTCTTGTCCTGCGGCTACGTGTGAATAAGGCTGACACCGGCCTCCGTTATGTGCGTCCGGCCCTGCAGCACCGAGCAGTAGCCTACCATGTTGCGCGCCTTCAAAGGCAGCCAGTACCTATTGCAGTGCTTTCGAGCGTTGTAAAGGAGACACTCGAAGCGGGAAAATTTCGCCACTAAATGAGGACCGCAGCGTACAAGGGAATTTAAACTCGTTTTCAGCTCGCTTCGGCGCGCCCGAAGCAGCCGACGCGGCCGCTATGTCCACGTGATCCCTCCTAGCACGTCACGCCGACGGTGGCGCCAGCTTTTCCAGTGGTGGAGCTCGAGGCCAATATGGACGCTGCGCTTTCGACTCTCGCACTGACGAGGCGCAGGTGTGGGAACGGGGTCGCGACGGACGGGAGAGCGCGCGCAATCAAGTGCAGGCACGCCATGCGGGAGCCCTACTCTTCTTTAACTTTGGGGGTTGCACTCGCTCGAATCCTCGGGCGACTGCGTTCGGGCAAGGCCTGTTCACTACGCTCCATGACGCCATGCTACTTGGCCCGAAATTTCCATTGCCAAGGCTGGCGCGACGAAAGCGGCGACGTCAAAGTCACTGTTGCTTACTCGGGAGCATCCCCGTTAGATTCTATGGCAGTCGGGCCAGGTAGCATGACGTCATGGATAGGAGTGCACAGGCCTTGTGCTATCTAGGTGGTGTTGGTTCGGGTCGCGTGGTCTTGCGGTCGTCCGCGGCGACGCGACATCGTGCTCGGCATCGTTAACTCGACATCGGTTAATTCGACTTCTCGCTTAATTCGCACGCGCTAAAGAGCCTCGGCGAGAAACCGCATGAATTGCTATGGAAGGAAAACTCAAGGATGTTCTTTATTTTTTGTGCCTGAACTGCTGACGCCCTATACCGGGCACTTACAGAATGTTGGTTAATTAACCTCCCGATTCCCTGGGTATATCCAGTTGAGCTGGATACCTTGCGTGTAGTTAGTTTGAAAATACCCTAAGAAGTGACTGCAGAACATATTCGTCCCGGGACATACAGTCAGATGCGTCGCGGGGGAAGTGTATAAGGGAGTGGTCAGCTTCTGTGGAAATTTTCACCAATCCGGTATCTACGTATAGTTGTGTTGCCACGGGCAACGAAAGACACCCGTGGAGTGCTTTTCAAATTAGTTTTTGATACGAGAATCCGGGATGCAGCTTCAGTGTGCCAACCTACCACGTGGTGTTACAACTTTGTGTCTCCGTTTGTAGGACAACAAAAATTGTTTTTACGACAAGGACCACGAGGAGACGGTTACTTTCTAGCATGAAGATGTGGGCTGCCTTCAGCAAGCTCATACCTGAACAAAAAATGAGTTTCTCACATTTGTAACGTAAAGGTTCGTAATAAAATCCGGCTTGAAAAGCAGTTATGTCTTTGAGCGACCAGCAGGTTAAGCAAAGGAGGCATGGGTTTTCTCTTGCTTGCAGGTTTTCTTTTTTCCCTCTTCTCATGCTGATATTGCTCGCGAGGGAAGAACAGAAGAACCTGATAGGGCGACCATGTTAACTTTCATAACTTAAGGTATACTCTTATTCCTTCTGATGCTATGTCAGATAAAGTGCGTAGATGTCAAATTCGAAAGAAGCCAATCTTGTTCGTAGGCGTACCCCAAGACATATAAAGGTTTCTTTTTACAGTGGAGCTGTATACCTCTACCCCCCCCCCCCCCCATGCATTTGTCGTATCCGTGGCCAAAAACTCAACCAATCACAGCGGGAGGCGCCCGCCGCGTACGCCGCTGGGTTCGTTGCACCACCACCAGATGACGCTCTCCTCCGCGCATCCGTGGCAGTGGCGGCGCCGCCCGTGCGGGGGAAAGACAAAGAAGAACCAGAAAGCTCGTCTTCGCTCATAGCGTTCGCCGCGCAAGCCTTTCCCGGGCCAGATTACGGTTGCATAAGCTGCAGTTGCCGGGAAGCGGCAACTGTAGCATGTGAAGCAGAAAGCGACGTCACTACACTTTCAGTGTAAAAGAGGAACCCGCCTAACAACTGATTTCATTTTCGTTCCGATAGCGCTATGCATGGGAAGGCCACGCGTAGTTGGACACCCGCAGAGCAGCGTGAATGCGATGAGTGGCGACGGGAACAGCAACGTCAATATGCACAACGGTGTCGTGCTCAGGCTAAGTATATAGGACGCAGCGGTTCCTCCCTAAAGCAAGCCAGGCACCGGTAGGATGCGTAAAGAGCGGCGCGAATTCGACGAGTGACGAAACGAACAGCAACGTCAATATGCACAACGGCGTCTTGCTCAGGCGCGGCAGGACCCAGTTCAATACTAAAGGTCGCATTGGTCTTTCGGAGAAGGTGATGCCACATCTTCGCTGGCCAACCACCTTGACAATGTGGATTGCAGCACTTCTTTTTCTTCATGAGGTTCACGATGTGGGATGTACGCAGATAAAGGAATGGTGCCCTTTCCTCATTTCGTTCCCCCCTCCCGCAGCGGTGTCGTGCCAGCGTAAGCCTGGACGCGCTCTTGAGGCATTCTATAGGCCGATGCATTGAGCTATTGCGCTATAGTCTATGACAACCCAAGAACTAAAGGGTATGCGCTGTCCAGCTCAAGCACATGCAATTTACATAGATTGACAAGGAAATTTATTCACCCGTAGGCACACTTACAACTGTGGTAGGAACGAAAAGTACAATATGAGGTACATCACATGTAATACATCATACTTGATGTAAACAAAACAGATTAACAAATGAAATAATAAATGGTGTCTTCTTGACACTGGCTTGCGCCAGTCATTTAGGTTCGCTTATTTACATGACGTCAAGCAGTTAGCTTCGTTTGAAACTACTTTCTTTCTCCGCACAGATGGGTCTTTGTGTCACTGGTTTCAGGCTGAAACCTGAACATCTAGTCAACTTTTCTGGGTGATCCCTGATATCGCTGCTTGGTCCAAGGTAACATTTTAGCATGACGCAACTAGCTTTTGTTTTACAACAATTACTTTGGCATTTACATTACCAAAGCGAAGTCGTTGTCTTTCAGGGGCGAATAGCAGGTGCACTGCGTTTGTTTGTGGGCGGAATGCGTTGGCGGGCTAGTTGGTGCGGATCCGTTGCTTAGCGCAATACAACGGGCACAAGAAAGGCGACAGCTCAAGGCGCCTTGTCCTGTCGCCTTTCTTGTGTCCGTTGTATTGCGCTAAGCAAATTCCTTGTGGGCGGAGCTCGCTTACAATTCTTAGGTTGTCACCAGGGGTATCTTGTCACCGACTACATCTGCCACGTGCTCGCGTGGGGCCCTTTCGTACAAAGCTGACGACGGAACGAGTGACGTGCACGAACGAGCCCGTACCGATATGCGTTCGCCGGTGTCCTGCATCTTGTCGAGCAGCCTCTCGTAGAGCTCGAGCGAGAGGTGCTTGTGGAAGCGCCGCAGGCTGGGCGCGTTGTCCGCCAGGAAGAGCACCAGGCTCAGCTGGCCGCCGCGCAGCGGCACCTGCGAGAGGGAGAGAAAAAATAGAGAGAGAGGGAGTGCACATGAGCAGCGCTTTAGGTTAACACGGCAGTAGAGAAGTCTAACCTGTCCCCCCATACTTGTTATGGCCATTTGTTAAGCACCTGATCAGCGCACACCTGGGACGGGAGACGCATAAAGTCCCTTAAACTTCGTAAAGTAGCGACACTCTCCTCCTCCGCCTTCACTCCTCCTCGTTTCTCCTCTCTTTCACGCTCCCTCCTCGACCGTGGCGCCGCCTACACCGCTCGAGCGTAGCAACAGCGCCAACATGCGCTTCTCGTCACTCCGTAGACGCTCCTCGAGCGAAAATGGCGCTGAAGCACGGCGCGCGGGCCCACGTGATGCTATTAGGCCAATAGCGACACGGCGTCGGCCTCGGCCAGCGCGCGTGAGGAGGCGGCGGCATTTTCCAAAGCGTGGCACTACTTTACGAAGTTTAAGGGGTTTAATGATGCTAGCGCCATCTCGTGGCGTTTTCCTCAATCACAGCGTATTGTAAATGTTTTTATGGTGTGGTCATTTTTTCACGCTGAAGGCGGGGGGGGGGACGTAGAAAAAATAGGTCTATCTATGCACTAATGATTGCGTACTGCCAGTGCCTTTGCGCATTGACGTCAGCGCCACAAGGCGGCTTCACACGGCACCTCTTTGTCTCCGGTGTTGCGACAGAGCGTGCTGGCATGTGCTGTTACAGTTTACGGTATAACGGAACGTGGCTAACGTGAATGAGAGAAGTAGCGCGGCGGCAGTGATATCTTGTGGGCATTTGTTCAACTACGAATCGCCAGAAATGTATTTTTTTCCTTCTGTTTTACGACGCACTTTCGTTGATTGAAAACAGCGAGACACTGTGAATTCGTCGTCATGTCGCTTCCAACTCATTTACTCCCACAGCTAAGGAACGCACAGAATGGAAAGCAGGCAAGAGATTCATACGACCGGACGCTTGACAGGCATATGTAGCAGTACAAGGTACATAGAGAAGCTTTGAGGAAGAAAAAAAAACATTAAGATCATGTATAAAAAATGTTAGAATGAAAAACATGTATAGCATACTTGTTTGAATCAAGCAGGCTAGGTCACTATTTTTCACCGTCCCGTTTCAAAGGGGATTCCAGTAAGTCATCATCATCATCCGTAAACTAATACGCTTACGGATATGCCAAAGCTCTATTTACATATAACTAGAGCCTTCGCGTTTGCTTTCGCACGCCATCCCAAAACTCTGTAATGTAAGTAATAGCGGATCTAGCCAAGTTAGCGCGATCGCTGTGGGTTATAGTCAGCCATCTTCTACCAGGGTTAAGCTGATATTCGTTCAACCCGGTTAGCAGAATGCACGTGAAGCGGTTAGGTCGGTCTGTGTGAGGCTGACAATTGCGGGCCTACCCGCTCGTATTGCGATAGCGTAAATGAAGCTACACGAGATGCCGACGCTCAGAAGCGTCGCGTGTTTGTGTGTGCGTAGACATGCGGGCGCGTTCTTAAAAAGAAAAATTAAGGCTGCGGTTTCTTAAACCTGTGAGAAATCAAAGCATCACACCGAGAGAGAGAGAGAGAGAGAGAGAGAGAGAGAGAGAGCTTAAAGTCATCATTGGCCACTCTCCTCACCAGATGCACATATCCTGTCCTTGAAGGGGAAAAAATATCATGGCAGCCACTGCGTACTTTCATGTTTTCAGTCATAAAAGATAACAAGGGCAACTCGTTCAACACAGTGTATCCGCGTAGACCTTCGCAGTGCAAATGGTGCAAACAAGTGGCTCTTTCAATGTTGTCTTTAAGTATATCAACACAGTCAATTACAGTTTTCTGGCACTAACCAGCGTTTCCCTATGTCTACTTATAAATCCTAAACAGAAAAAGCTTCTCTTATCCCGCGACTCTTTCGACGTTCGTTTTAAGCTTAAGCTTTTGAAGGTTAAAGAAAAAAACAACGCAATATAGCTATAGGCTTCAGGCACTGCCTTGTATACTCTTCGATCAATACCGATCGATTAGAACTCGCGAAGAAATTAAAGGCTTTCGACATCTCTACGCGATGCGGTGCTTCGCAACGCCGCTTGAGCTGCATGACGTCATTGTGACGTCATCGAGACCAAAAAGGCGTACGTCGGCTGCAGGTTTTGTAATTTGACCGAAGCGCGTCGTCTGGCTGGAAGTTTTGTAATGCGTGAAATGGGCCATCGCTTAAACGAGTTTATCGGGCTAAGTGCTGGAATTGTTTTCGTGCTAGACCTATAAAGCCGAACGTGATTACATGTCGAGGGCGAACAAGTTTCCATCGATCTAACTAAGGTCTAACTAATTAGATTTAACCAACTAAGGTCCGACGAGGAGCCGCGTCCATGTATCGCGACCTCGTGCGTGCCTGGGAATTTCGGTGATTACACGGGGCTCCGAACAAGCTTAAACAATGAAGCTGGCGAAAAAAGACGAAAAAAGAAGGGCTATCAGTTTTACAGGGTAACTTCGGAAACAATGCGCTGGCGGCAGACTGTTCTATGCGTGCTTTCATTCGAAACTGTTCAGCCGTAAATAGATAGGGGTGTATATAAATACTGGGTATTTCGGATGCTAATCAGCAGTTTGTGTGTGTGTGCGTGCGTGTGCGCGTGTATGCGTGCGTGCGTGCGTGCTTGTGTGTGTGTGTGTGTGTGTGTTTGTTTTGTACATTGGAGCTTGTTCTTGCAATAAGAAATGAGCAGAATTGTTCTCCACCCACCTCGGATGGTTGAATTCATGGTTATTTGTTTATTTACAAATGGGTGCGATTTTGTAAAGCAAGCGTGAAAGCGTGAAAGCACTACTTCGCTTAAACGTAACAAACCATCGGTGCAGTGGTTGCCGAGAAAAAACGATTTCCTTGTTCTCATGCATATATGTGTGTGCGTGTGTGTGCGTGTGTGTGTGTGTGTTTGTGTTTGCGTGTGTGTGTATGTGTGTGTGTATGTGTGCGTGCGTGCGTGCGTGCGTGCGTGTGTGTGTGTGTGTGTGTGTGTGTGTGTGTGTGTGTGTGTGTGTGTGTGTGTGTGTGTGTGTGTGTGTGTGTGTGTGTGTGTGTGTGTGTGTGTGTGTGATAGAGAGAGAGAGTACTCCATTCGAGATTGTGAAATTAGTAATTTTCGAACATTCGTTCGCGTTCAAAATATTTAGGGATGTGAATGGTTGCTGTACCGTCCACTATAGGTTAACAAAAAGAAGACGCTCCAAGGTGGCCTCAAATACATGTCGATAAGTCACCTTTCGAAAGTCTTTAGCCAATCAACGACTTCGATTGTCGGAGAGACCGCGTGAAGCAGATTTCTTTTTTCTCTGCATACTTTGAAGTTACAGTATAAGCGGATCAAGGATGTCTCTTTCTTATTCTGATTGCAGATGGTTTCACCGATTTCTTTAGTGAACTTAGCTATATGTTCACAAAGAAATGGTGCGTTCTTCCATCAATGAGGTGACGGTTGCCAACAAGGCATGCTGTATTCATTACTTTAGGGAGTTTTCGATGTAGTGTGCCGAAGCTGCTTAGCGTGTAATGTCACTAAAGAAATGTCACGGACTCGATCATTGTAGCTGGACAAAGCGTCGCAAGGTGTCGATGCCAGTGTTGCTACTACCGTCCACAGCTGCGGTAACCCGGTAATCCGTAAACGGCAGGACGTTTGCGGACAAGCTAAAGTTCTTTACATATCATGGATCTGCCTAAACATTTTCCCTTTGGTTTCGAACGGCTTTGTGACGTCTTAAATTGACGATTTGCTGCAGAACGTTGCGTTATAAGTGCGAAAATTCGCAGTGGTTACGCATGTGTCGCTGAAACGCAGTGACTGCATGCCGTTTAGGACATATAATTTCTTTGAAACAGTAAAGCTTGAAGCTATAACGGCATGAAGATAACAGTAGTAGTAGTAGTAGTAGTAGTAGTAGTAGTAGTAGTAGTAGTAGTAGTAGTAGTAGCAGTAGTAGTAGTAGTAGTAGTAATGGTGATGGAGGAGGCAAGAAGAGCCTCGATGCCTAACGCACCACGTACTTTCCCTCACAAAAACTAAGCACAGTACTCATTTTAATTTGAACGCAAAGCTCATTGACGCAACGTGAACTCAGCGGGAACACAGCGGCAATTTTTTTACGACTTTTTGTTGCGTATCCATGATATATTAGAGACTTTTAGCCTGTCCGCTATTCCGGTAAACGGGAGCGGTTTGGGCGGATTACCGGATTTTCGGGGGCGTAGCTAGGTCGCTGCAGCCGCCTGGTAGCGTAGAGTTCAACCAGACAAACACAGAGCTAAAACTGCAGTAACCCATTATATCCTGCTTCGCTAGTGGTGCAAATTTTTGGCAGCGGCGTAATTGTGAACACGATTACGCCACTGTCGAATATTTACACCAGCAGTTAAGCAGAATATAGTAATTAGCTCTGTGTTTGTGTGGTTGAGCTTTGCACCACCAGCTGGCGCCACCAATCTGGCCGCTCACGTTTACGCCCCCGCTATACCGGCAAACCGCCCGCACTTGCCGGAATACCGGACACGCTAAAGTCTCTATTGCTGCAGCTGAGCGATCACAGCACCAGAGCTTTCCGTATACGGTGTACGTCGTGGAGAAAACTCTGTACGGCCAGAGTCACGCGATGTGGTCAGCAACGCCGTTGACAGCGCCTGCCGTTTTACCTCGACGGCCAGCAGCTTGTTCTCGGAGTCCCGGCAGTGGCGGTAGGCGCCCGAGATGCGGACCAGCTCGGGCCCGCAGTCCGAGGCGACGCCTCCGGACCGGCTGCTGGTCACCGTGTACGGGTGCTTCTCGGTCGCCGCAGCGGAAGCCTGCAGGGGGTTTATTAACGCGACAGCGTTAAGGAGCTCGTGTCGCAGAAAAGCCGGTGTCGTCGGCGTCGGTGGCGTTGGCCGTGAGCGATAAATCCCAGCAGGCACTTCATGAATAAAAAACAACTTGCAAGATGGGCTGGGTGGGAATCGAACCAGGGTCTCCGGAGTGTGAGACGGAGACGCTACCACTCAGCCACGAGTTTTTTTTTTTTATTGCCAACTTGACACAATACAGTGAAAAACACCATCATAACATCACATTAAAATGCTAGCTTGTGTCTGGCTAGCATAAGTGGGTAAAAAAACGCTTTACGGTCAGGAGTTCGTCCAGATAAACACACCAATCTGGCTTTTCTTCCTTCTGTTTGTACACATCTCGTAAATATGCGATGCTTTCGTTGAAGTTGTCCCGGGCTGACCTCGCATTGACGTCCGCATTACGCACTGAGATTCTGGTTTTCCAAACACTGTGCATTACTAGAATCATTAGCATATCGTACGGCACACCTTCGCTTTCGACGGGAAGAAATCGAATGCCGTAGGGTGTAAGCGGCAGTTCCTTTTTCAGGGTTCTTTGCAAGATGTCCCATAAGAATACAGCATCCCAGCAATCGAGAAACATGTGCTCGATTGTTTCAGGCCTTTTGCATATTACACAGTCAACCGACCATGGTACCAACAACCCTTTTTCCTTTAGCCTCGGTATTGTAGAAAGTGTGCCACTATGGAGCATGAAAAAGAAAGTTTTGACTGACGATCGGATAGTCATACTTTTAACCCTTTTTAACACATTGCTGCCTGGCCCAGGATTGTACATCCTTCGATACAAGGGAACAGGCATCATCACATCAATTAGGTCTTTGTAGAGGCGTTTTCTCTTGACTTCGCTGAGATATTCCATTGAAAATCTTACTTTCAGAAACTGGACAGCCGCAACAATTTCATGCATGTATCCGCGGACATTGCGTTGCATATGGGCGAATGATGACACAATGACATCTGGCAATGCGTTCGCCAATCTCACTTGCATAACACTCCTTAAAAAAGGATTTCTTTGATTGCGATAATATACAAACCTAGAGACAATTTGTCTCACGAACAAATGAATCAAACCCAGTCCTCCCGATCGCACTGGAAGGAACAAATTTTTGCGGCTCACCCTTTCCCATGATGAGTTCCATACAAAAACAGCCACCACTCTGTGCAGTCGTTGAATACTCATGCGCGACATGTGTAACGCTTGCAAAACATACACTCAGCCACGAGTTCGATGCTTCAAAGCGGTACAAAAGCGCCTCTAGTGAATGCGGTGTTGCCTTAGAAACGAGCTGTTTCTAAGGCTCAGGCGTGCGTCGCTTGCTCAGGCGGACATTTCGTTGCCGCGCCGAACGCTGCGTTGCTCGACGCTCACCGCGTCCGATAAGGGGCGCGTAGTCGCTGCGCCGTAGCCCATTGTCTTACACCCCTTGGCGGGTCGACGGGAACGCTGTCGCGTTCCACTCTTGAAGGCGAAGCTTAAGCGTCCTCCAATTTGTTTTTTTCATGGCGAGGCTCTATTTGCCTATACCGATCGCGGGTTTGGCGTGGCTGGTCGGTTTCTCGCCGGGTAAAGTGGGCCGATCTCGGAGGCTAGCGTGATACCAGACTGCGCCGATCCCGGAGGTACAGTATAGTCAGTACTGCGGCGATCTCGAAGGTGCAATCGAAACTGCGCCGATCCCGGAGGTGGTGTGATCCGTAGGGTTTCCTACAGCGATTACTGGAGGGAACGCCGCCGCTGCAACCGTTCGGTCGCCATGGGAACGATTAGTAGACTGACGAGTAGGATTTGTCTGGTCTACGTGCTTGTGGATTCAAACGTCCTTCTGGCTTTGTTTATTTCGCGTTATCTGCCTCGAGTGTCCCAACTTCCAAAGCAATGCATACTTTTACAAGTGCGGAAAGCTCTCCGAACACTCACGATCGCCGCTAATTGCGAAGGTCCAGCCCGTCGACGTGGCCAACTCGAAATGCGCCAAGCGTCTCAACACCCTGGCTTGCGCGCGAAAAATTCGTTCTATGCCGCTTGTCGATGCATGCGCCCCTAGCGTAAAATGGTTTCAGTACCGGTCTTCTGTGCTAGACGTAATGTGTTCGAATCCGGCCGTTGGAGAATTTTGAATCGTTTTCATTTAATTATATATTGCACGGCACATTGTTTAAAATGACGAGCTTTAAGAAGTCGTTTGACGCCAGACGGACGAAGTTTAGGCAAACCCGTGTTACCACCCAGCGTTCGCATGCTGGCCGAACCACCCCGCTTGCAGCTTCCGCAGCCACTAGCGCCATAGCTCCCTCTAGTGATTATTGCATGAAACTTTGTGGTGTAATCAGCAGATTCCAGAGATCCCTCTAGTGATTATTGCGTGAAGCTTTGGGGTGTAATCAGAAAATTCCAGAGATTGCGCGATACCAAACTGCGCCGATCCCGGAGGCAGTCTAATCAGAATTGGGCCGATCTCGGAGGTGATGTATTCGAAATAGGGCCAATCCCAGAAACTGCGTAATCGAAGGAAGGTGGGTACTTATTGGGCTATAGTCCTGACACACCAGTGCGCGATTATGTGTCCCCGCACGCAAGGCTGTTTGTTAATGTGGTTTGTAAAGCGAGCCGATCCAGCAGGCAGGGCAATCCTGAAACTTCTGATAATGTTACAGCTGCAGCCACTGAGGCCTAGCGTACGTATATACTTAGCGTTTTTATGCGAAGCATACTAGCCGCACAACCACGCTCTTCCTTGCTGCGCCGCGCGCGGCCGCGTAGCTACCGTATGACGTCATAACAGCTGCAAAAGCGGAGGCTCAACTCGTGCGCTCGCTTGCGGCCGCGTAGCTACATAGCCGGGTCTCAGCTCGTGCGCTCGCCTGCATGAGTTGTTTCTTCGTCTAGCCGAACCAAATATAGCCAAGCAACAGCAGTTCACCAGGCTAAACAGTGGTTCAACAACTAAAATAAAGGCTAGTATGCTTCGCATCCTGGGCTTAACCTTAGCTAAGCCACAGCCATTTTTTGCCTCTTTCTCCAGGATTTGCCGTCGGTAGCTCGCCGAGTAGGCGTACCGGAGGAAGTGGTTAGGTCTGGGGCGTGTGTAAGGAATTGCGTAAGTTGGAAGTAAAATAGAATTGCAGGCATCCAACGAGAAGAAGGGAAACCGAGGGGCTCGAAGTTTTGCTCAATAGTGTTCACTTTCGTTTCCCCTTTGCTTTATCATATGCGCATGTAGATTAAAGTAGGTAATTTAACCCTGTGGCTTTCTTCGGTTTCACTGATAATGTGATTGTGAACTGCACCCACTGTGTGTCTCTTAACTTGTCATTTATTTATTTATTTATTTATTTATTTATTTATTTATTTATTTATTTGTACATACTGCAGTCTATACAGACCCAGCAGGTGGGCGTATTTCTGCAAACACTCATGTAGGACACGAATAATATGTGCTCTTGTGCTAGACATATATGGAACAAAAAGTTGACAGAAATTTGACAGAAACGACTCAAAGATAACTTCGTTGACGCAGACTCCAACAAGTGCATTGGATCTGCCATTATTTATTTATATATATTTTGAATGACAAACGCCTTCATTGGCGAGTTACCTCCACTTTTCCATATCGGGTATGTCTGTTTCTAATATATATTTATAGCCTCTTTCGTAGGCCAGTCCCGAAGATAGGGGTCTAAATATAATTGGCACTGGGGCCACTGGGTGTGTGTACTGCGTATGTGAGGACAATGACGACGACGACGACGACGACGACGACGATGATGATGATGATGATGGTGGTGGTGGTTATGATGATGATGATGATGATGAAGAAGAAGGTCGATAAAAATTTGGGGAGAGACGATTCAACCTCTAGTTGACGTCGATCAAACGCTGTCGCTCCGGCGCAGCCGTCGCGACAAATCGTGAGGTTCGCACACCTCATTCTCATCCCCAACTCGCCCGGGAAGACATTGTCTTTCATGGGCCTCAACCAGATGTTAAATCGCCTTCCAGCTTTTTTTTTTTCCCCTGCGCGTTGTTGCTGCGCTGATGCGACGGCGACCACAGCACAAACGGCGACCCATTAAAACTTCTTTCTGGGCGAGTTGGTGCGTACTTGACATAAAAATTGTAACAGCGCAAACACATGCAACCACAAAGTACCAAGGACGAGGCGCTGTTGAACAAGAAAGGTACTTCATTAAAACTTCTTTCTGGGCGAGTTGGTGGCATACTCGACATAAAAATTGTAACAGCGCAAACACATGCAACCACAAAGTGCTTGTGTCTCGTTCTAGTACTTTGTGGTTGCATGTGTTTGCGCTGTTACAATTTCCATGTCAAGTATGCACCAACTCGCCCAGAAAGAAGTGTTAATGAAGTGCCTTTCTTGTTCAACAGCGCTTGTGTCTCGTCCTTGGTACTTTGTGGTTGCATGCGCTTGCGGTGTTACGATTTCCATGTCAAGTATGCACCAACTCGCCCAGAAAGAAGTGTTAATGAAGTGCCTTTCTTGTTCAACAGCGCTTGTGTCTCGTCCTTGGTACTGTGTGGTTGCACGTGTTTGCGCTGCTACAATTTTTTGTGTCAAACGGCGACCCGCGCCCCCCTCCTCGACTTACCGGGAAGACGGTCTCCCAGCTGGCCTTGATGAAGAGCGAGTCGCAGAGGACGAGCCGCGTGTCCGGGTCGGTGACCCCGCTCACCAGCAGCTGCGATACGGCGCCCCACGTTTCTTTTTCGACCGTCGAGTTGACCTGCTCGCGGACACTGTCCGGTTCGTCCTGCGCGCGCCGCCAGGGTGAGCCACAACCACCCAACGTTAACGTTAACGTTGGAAGATGCAGAAACAGCCTACTATCCCCTTCAGTCATGCATCACGATCGGCTGTCGATAAACGTGTGAAATTTACACAGCTTTACGCCAAGGTGCTGGAGACTCCATAGGAAGTAAGTCATGGTGGGAGAATGATTGTATTGTATTGTATTGGGTTTTATGGCGCATAAGCAACTTAGGCTATCATGCGCCAAACACATGGTATAACTTATTTCAAAAATTGGGTATCCTTAGCGAGGTCCTTGTCCAGACAAGGACTCTGAGGAGCCCAACAAGCCAATCGAAGACCTCAGCCTTCTTCTCAGGACTGAGAAAATGGGTGAGTTGCATCATAAGATGCGTGTAAAAACCGGTGGGAGAATGACTCTGTGCATTAGAGATATTGGCCCATCATAATTACATAGTAATTAACGTTAACGTTAGCGTTTGAAGATGCAGAAAAAGCTTACTATCCCCTTCAGTCATGCATCACGATCGGCTGTCGATGAACGTGTGAAATTTACACAATTTTACGCCAAGGTGCTGGAGACTCCATAGGAAGTAAGCGATGGTGGGAGAATGACTCTGTGCGTTAGAGATGTTGACCCATCATAATTACATAGTAATTAACGTTAACGTTAGCGTTTGAGGATGCAGAAAAAGCTTACTATCCCCTTCAGTCATGCATCACGATCGGCTCTCGATAAACGTGTGAAATTTACACAGTTTTACGCCAAGGTGCTGGAGACTCCATAGGAAGTAAGCGATGGTGGGAGAATGACTCTGTGCGTTAGACATATTGACCCATATCATAATTACGTAGTAATGAAATATTCATTTAGTGTACAGTCAGTCATGCTACAGTTCTTCATTAGCAATATTGAATCACCCGCTTAACTTACGTGCACAGGTTAATTATTGGGTGCAAGCATTGGAACCGGGGGAAAAAATATCTCGCAAATACTACCAAAACGCCACACTCCAAACGTCCCGTCAAACACGGCAGTGCCTTCACCAAAGCGGTCGTCTGAAGTGGTACATCTCACTCAGAAGTGAAATGCTTGTACTGTAGGAAAGCAGAATGTTCAGTTTACTCAAAGGTTAATGATCGTTGTCTATTTCTTGCGACCACTGCACAGAAATGGCAAAAATATGTCACGTCCACAAATGTGTACGCCATGAATGGAGGGGTGCTATACTGCATTGTGGGCGACGAAGAAGCCACGTTTTAAACTACAATAAAACCTCGGATTTCACGAAACTCGAGAGAGTGTAAGAAATTTTCAACCGTACGAAGTGCTTACGTTTAATCCACGCACGTTCGTAGATCATAATGCGTTGAAGACATTGGAACCGACGAAGATATAGACTCTACGTCTCGACCAATTTAACGAATTGTTTCGGGGAAATATGGGTAAAAAAACTTGTCACCGATGGGATAGCTTGATTTACAAGATGATAGATGGTTAGCGTATAGTACAAGGGAGAGGATGTTCATCCGAGGCCAACAGGCAGTGACCTCCTCGCGCACGCCTCTACGTTCTCTTCAAAAATAACGTACAGCGCAAAGGACAAGGACAGCGATAGACTAGACCAACTATACGATAGACCAACGATAGACCAACGATAGATCAACTAGCCCAAGCAACCGCCCTAGTTCACGTTCTCTTCCTTCGGCTCTGCCGTGCAGCTTGACAATTTGTGAGAAAATATGGGCATGCCTGGTTTCAGTTCTCTCTCTCTCTTTCTTTCTCTCTCGCTCACCGTTCGCACGCACGCACATGCACACGTGTGCTGTCAAGAATGGCGAGCTGCGAAACAAGATTGCCACACAGTTACGACAGGGCGACACGACGTGCACCTCTCCCTCTCCGTCGCTGCAGCTGGGAGGCGTTCGAAGAAGCGGCCTTTGCGCTGGAATCCGCCGCCTTCCACCCGCCCCATCGACATTGTGACGGGACTAGTTCGGCGTGTGTGAACAATGATTCCGGAGTTCCCCAACGCGGAGCTGATTTGACACGCATGGACAAGCTGCCGTGGGGACAACGTATTTTGGTGCGTCTCACGCTTCGGCACCCCGCCAACGCCGTCGTCGGGCATCAGAGCGCGGTTGCCTTTGTGTACGTAAACTGATCTGCAGAGCGGCGGCGAGTTGGTGATGAGTAAACGAACAGTCGCCGCGTCGTAGGACCGGCGGATCGAGTGTATAAAAACTGTGGTTGTGCGAATGCTGAGACACTTCTCTTGAGCAGTCATGTTAGACTGAGTCACTTCTCTCATGCAGTCATGTTGGACTGATACTCTTTTTCTCAAGCAGTCATGTTAGTCTGATTTAATTTCTGTAAATAAACCCTTCTTCCTCGTTCTCGATGAGAAATAGTTCTTCACTTCATCAACGATCTCAGCGTAAATAAGTTGGACGACGGCATGGGCCAGCTACCTCCGAATTCATGCCGTACTCCAATCTTGGCAAAGGACCACGGACGATGGGATTGAGCCCCCAATCCTGACAACTGGCTGACAGCGGTGAGATGGACTTTGCGACATGGTGCTGTATCTGCGGTGAGTGCTTGGTTTTTGCTTTGACTCTCTAGGCTTCATTTTAGGGTTGTTCTGTTTAGAACAGTAGGGAAGCTAGATTGTTGTGTGTTAGCTAGGTTGTGTTTTCCTAGCTAGATTTAGAGAGCAGAATCAAGGCAGTAAAGCAGCAGTCATGGATTTAAGGACACTGCTGAGAGACGAGTTGTTGATTGTTGGTGAGGAACTGGGCCTAGATGTACGCAAGGAAATGCTCAAATCGGAATTATTGGAGCTAATTTCCAATCAGGCCAGTGAGGAAGATATTGAAATGGGAATGGAACTTCTCAAAAAGAGAGAGAAACGGGAAAGAGAAAGAGAAGAACGGGACAGAGAAAGAGAAGAACTGGACAGAGAAAAGCGAGAGAGAGAGGAACGCGATAAAGATCGCGAGTTTCAGTTAAGAAAAATGCAACTTGAACTTGAAAGCAAACGTTTGGAGTTGTCTCAAGGAAGTGAAGGCGCTCTGGGACGATCAAGTGAGGCAGAATCGTACCGCATGGACAGGCTATTAAAGCCATTTGAGGTTGGGACCGACATAGGCTTGTTCTTAAGCAATTTTGAAAGGACTTGCGAAAAGATGAACTTCGGCCCGAGTACATGGCCACAGCGGTTGTTGTCTATGTTGCCGTGTGAGGCGGCGGAAGTAATCGCCAGATTGAGTGTGCAGGATGCATATGATTATGCAAAAGTTAAGGCTAGTCTCCTGAAGAAATACCGCCTTTCAGCCGAAGCTTTTCGGCAAAGGTTTAGGAGCACAGGCAAGAAAGATAGCGAGGGCTATCCGGAGTTTGCATATAGCTTAAAGGCCAACCTAGTCGAGTGGCTTAAAAGCGCCGAAGCGTACGACAGCAGAGACATGATCATTGAATGCATGTGTTTAGAGCAGTTTTACAAAACCATCCCCCAAGCTGTGAAACTGTGGGTGCAAGACAGAGGTAATGTAAACACTGTGGAAAGGGCGTCTGAATTAGCCGAAGAGTACGCAACCCGCAGAAAGTTGAACGCCGAGGAGGGAAACTGGGACGGTCGAAATGGACCGCGGAAACCATTTCCGTTCAAAAAGGGTGCGCAAACTAGACGATCAGAGCCTGTAGACATGGCGGAAAAGCCCGCAGAAAAGAGCGAGGAGAAACT
Organism: Dermacentor albipictus; assembly: GCF_038994185.2. Lineage (NCBI taxonomy): Eukaryota > Metazoa > Arthropoda > Arachnida > Ixodida > Ixodidae > Dermacentor > Dermacentor albipictus. The sequence continues at coordinate 44,664,379 of NC_091827.1, forward strand.
TAACGGAGAAACCGCACAAAAAGAACAGAAAAGAAAATTCGAATCTGTTAGACCAATTCGCTGTTACAAATGCCACAAACTGGGACATATAGCTGTAAACTGCGAGAAGTCTAGCGTAGTTTTTTCCTACGTGGAGGAAAAAGATGAGAATATGGAACTTTTAAGTCCGTATCTCCACAACCTGCAAGTTAATGGAAAACCATGCCGAGTGCTAAGAGACAGTGCCGCCACGCTGGACATTGTCCATCCGTCTTACGTGATGGTAGATGACTTCACCGGAGAAGTAGCATGGATAAAACAGGTTGTAGAAGAACACAGCGTGTGTCTGCCCATGGCCAAAGTCAAAATCAGTGGACCATTTGGGGAGCTAGAGACATGAGGCTGCAGTTTCCAAATTTTTGTCACTGCAGTATCCCTACATCTTTTCGAATCGTTCGAATCAGTTACTGCGTGACAGAGGGCTCAAACTGGGAGAGGGCATAGTACAGGCATTGACCCGAGGCCAAGCTCGTAAGATCGCGGCGCTTTCGGCTGAAAATGCTCAAGCTCCTCCAGCGGAAGCAGAAAAGGGGATAACTTCGACACCCGAATCCGAGCTAGGCCTGAGGGACAAAAGAACAGTTGAGGAGAGCCTGCCAGCTGACCAGCTCAATGAGAGCGTTGCACTAGAGTGTCAGAGTTCTAGCCTGCAGGAAGAGCAAGCAGACGCGCTCCCAAGCGAGACAGGGTCGTTATTATCACCGGCCTCAAAGAACTTTGATCAACTCTTACGCGTGGATAGAGAGTCACTGGCAGCTGAGCAAAAGAATGATGAGAGCTTAGCTAAAGTACGTGACACAGCTAAAGAAGGCATTGCTAGGCGCAACGTAACGATACATGAGAGAGGAGGATTGTTGTATCGGCATTACAGAGATCGAAAGGGTAGGATTTTAGATCAGTTAGTCATACCTACTAAGTATACACTGTAAAAAAAATTTCTTCAGTTTACGGTCAAAGCTGCAGGTAAAACGTTGCCGGACACTTTTCCGTTAAATGAAAAACGGTGTTTCCGTAAAACGGACAGGCCGTAAAAATTATTTCCGTTAAATGGAAAATGGTGTTTCCGTAGAACGGACAGGCCGTAAAAATGTTTCCGTTAAATGGAAAACGGTGTTTCCGTAGAACGGACAGGCCGTAAAAATTATTTCCGTTAAATGGAAAACGGTGAGCTCCGTAGTTGTGATCACAGAATTGACCGTATTTTGCAAATAAGAAAAACGGCGAGTTCCGTAAAACGGAAATGCTGTAAATTGAGCCCCGTACTTGTGATTATAGCACATGACCGTACTTTGGTAATGAAGAAACGGGGACTTGAATGCTCGTGTTCTCGAGCCAAATTGTTTCGTTCATTGGAATAAGTTATTTTAGGCAATGAACCACCCAAGTCGTACATTACAACGTGGATAACTTGCAACATCATTTAAGATATAGCTGGAAATGGGGCAGAAATCTTAGCACACAGGAAATACACCACACAGAACGTGCTGTGTTTGCATGTTTCCTCCTAGTGTCATTGTTTTCTACACCGCTTATTCTTCGTGTCAGTGTTGTCACGTTGCACTTGGGTTCTACACCCAACATGTACACAGGATACATACAGATTTGTGTTCGAGAAACAACAAGCCACTTGAATCTGAAAAAACCTGTGTTTATTCTGCTTTACTGAAAAAAGCAGGGTGTGGGACCGGACTAGTTGGTATTCCATGCTGAAGTGACCAGCGCAAGAGTGAACGCGGGAAACTAAAAAGGTGACAAGAACAGGTGCGAACTTCCAATTGGTGTTTATTACAAAAAGGCATGTATATATACTCTTGTGCACTTGATCATAATCAGTTACAAGAGCACACTAAGGCTGCCCCACGGCCTAAGGCGGCCTCCCACATACAGACCCCAGGTATGCAAATTCTTTAATGTCAACGCTAGGGATAATTTGCTAATGCAGTTGCCTTATGCGTTATCTGCCCCCTCAATGATGGGCCTAGTGCTTTCTTGTGCGTTGCTTGCTATCATTTCTGTTTTTTCAGAGTGCATGACATTTGCATTGGGAGTTGTGGATTCCAAGGAAACCCTCTCTCCCTTTTGTACTTTTGTATTATGTTCCTGTAGTCTCATATTTAGGCACCTTCCCGTTTGTCCCACGTAACGCTGCCCACAGAAAAGAGGTGTGCTATTCACTACTCCCCCTGAGCATTTCGACGAAACCTTTTCTGTGAGCAATGTTGTATGAAACTGATTGTCTGCTGACAGGGCTGCTTTTGGCACATAACTGAGATAACTTGTTGGGTGCGGGAAAAATGACCGAAACTCCCGCCCTTTCGCCTATTTTCTTTAGTTTATTCAAGATAGCGTGAATGTATGGGATGACTGTTCGATTCCTGCGAACAGTATCACGTAGGTGTAACTAAAGAAAATAGGCCAAAGGACTGCAGTCTTGGTCATTTCTTCCACGCCCCACAAGCTATCTAAGTTATGTGCCAAAACCAGCCCTGTCAGCAGACAATCAAAATCATGCAACATTGTGCAGAGAAAGGGTTTCATCAAATGCTCAAGAGGAATAGTGTATAGCATACCTCTTTCCTGTGGGCAGCGTTACGTGGGACAAATGGGAAGTTCCCTAAACTTGAGACTACAGGAACATAATCGGAAAGTACAAAAAGGGAAAGAAGGTTTCCTTGGAATCCATTGCTCCCAATGCAAATGTCATTGACTGTTTGAAAAAACAGAAATAATAGCAAGCAGTGTGAAAGAAAACACTAGACTCATCATTGAGGCAGCGGCTATTGCAGAATGCAACTGCGTTAGCAATCCATCCCTATAGCAATGACTGTTAAAGAATTTGAATATCTGGGGTCTGTATGCAGGAAGCCGCCTTAGGCCTTGGTGCGCTCGTTTATTTGTGATGGCCATGTTGACTTGCACGATTGTAACAGATTATGATCAAGTGTGCAAGAGTACATATACATACTTTTTTGTAATGAACACCGGTTGGAAGTTTACGTCTGTCCTTGTCGCCTTTTTAGTGTCCCATGTCCACTCTTGCGCAAGTCCTCTCCGCATAGACACCAGAAATTGGCTGACTAGAGGAAGGATTGGTTGAGACTTGGAATGACTGGCTGCTTGCAGAGGCTTTCGGCTTTGCCTGAAAAGAAAGAAACACCAATCAATTAAGGCTGTTCAATTATTTACTATCATCATCACTATTGTTTTTCAGATAAACAATGATTTCGTATTCACAACTGCCACTACAAGTGCTCTTGTCAAAAGAAATGGTTCAGACTCAGCCATGTTGGTATAGACCGTTTTTTCGTAGGCGCCGCCATATTGTGAGCGCAGTGGCGCCGCCTATGAGCAGCGCCATACTGGCTTGGGTCAAAGCGGTCTTTTGCATGGCAGGTATACGCTCGGCGGCAGGTTCTGGCGTTTGTTTTCGCGGTCGTGCGGTCTGTTTGGTATGACGTGCGTCTTCTACGTGGTAAACAGTTCTGTGAGACGTGCTGAAGTGGTTTAAGGCGTCATGGCCGGAATTCTGCTGGCGTTGAGGTGGACGGAACACGCAGCGCGATCTGTGCGCGCATATTCGAGTCTACAATCAGCAGGCCTCGGAGATGAATTGTGTACTTCTGAATGTTCCAGTCACTAATGTGACCTTATTGCAGTATTATCCTCTATTTCTAAGCTGTGGAAACATACGCGACGATCGTAACAGCGTGATCGTGGGTATACCGTTCTGCTACGATAGGAGCTGTGATGTTATACTTTGGCAAGCGTTCAAACTGTTCGCTGCAGGTTACATAGCGTGGCTACTTGGTTCGATGGGTGAGGTTTCCGCATCTGAATAAAATAGTTTTGGCAAGTGATAGCAGCCTACCTTACAGTCTGAATTACGCTTGTCCAGCAAAGGGATTGTTTACGAACTGCGCGAGCGTCCTAAGCAGAGGTGAGTGCTAGATTACATATATCTTTGTTCTATATACCGCATGGTCCAAGCATACCGCATCAGCGGTTATATATTTATAAACGTTGTGCGGCGTGACTATGCGAGGCCCTATTGCGGCGTTAGCGCGTTTTCTCTTGCTTTTTCGAGAAAGAGGATGATAACCGAATTTCTTTTTCGGTTGTGTTCGTTCCGTTCTCTACGACGCACTCACACGCATTACGGAAAGTTCGTCCTCAAAAATAGGCATCGCATTCTTTTTATGCGATCCCTCATATATTATGGCTGTATGCAGGCAAAAAGGCAATGCCGAAGCGCACAGCTTACATGTGTACCGTGCTGGTTCACAAACCGCAGTGATCGATGTGTTGAGCAGCGCCATCGGCTTCATGCAGGAAGGCTAGCGTAGACATATGGTAATTTGAAGCCTACTAGACTTGAAATGCGCGAGAACGATGCCGGTGCATCACAAATATTTTATTGCGCCTGCCGCTTAGGTGTTTCGTGGTTGCCTTAGGTTAACCGTGCACGAGCATGCGCTCTTATGTTTATGTTTTGCTCCCTACGCCAAGCGATAAGATATTGAGCAGATTTACCACTTCATGCTGCTAATACAGAGACACCGGGTTTCTTTGTTGAATTAAAACCGATATAACTAAAATAGTTCACAACACATACACACACCGCAACTGATAATGTGCGTACACCACGGCTTATAAAACGCGTCACATTTTTGCGGTCCCAAAAGATATTTCCGCCTACTGTAGTTGCCGATGCACCGAAAGGCTTCCCTGACGACCTTATATGAACGGACACGGCGTAAATTTCCCAAAGTACCATCTAAAACATCTCAAAATCGTTCCGCAGCACGCGACAGCAATACTTTCAAGCAGCGCCGCGCCGGATCGCCCAAGCCAGAGAGGAGGAAAGGCTCTCCGCGCGCCCTATCCTCCTCGCCCGATGAAACGGTCTATATATTCATTCGTAGCTTTATAGCATAAAAAGCTTCAGATAGAAAGGACCCAAGTCAATTGATGGTTTGCTATGTCACGTGCACATTATGACATTCGGAGATTACATCTCCCATATTTAGGGAGAGCTGCCATAGCCACATACTGCAGACCATAGCTTTCAACTTTCACTGCTCCATTAAACAACCTTGCAGATTTTACTGTTTCCCAAAACAATGAAGTACTCTTGAAACAAGCACAAACCATGCATGTTGTTTACTTCCGACCCAGAACAAGCAAGCCAAAGATATTGTCCAGCTGACAGGTCGGTAGAATAGCAACAATAGCAACAATACAAAAAAAACCATGATTGCACCACAACTATGTCACAACAGCTGTCAGCCCCTTTCGGATATGGTTTGTGTCACGGAAGAAGTATCAATGTGTAATATTCTTTTTACTCAAGCAGTGAAAATTGAAAGTTACGGTCGTGAATGCATCAACATGCCCTTTCCATCTTCATAAAAAGTTATAATATTGCACTGTGTTCACCGAAAAATTTGCCCTTTTTGTAAAGAAGCCTGCAATTATGCCTGGACCCCATACATGGCTCTGGCAGGCAGTACTGTTTATTCTGCCCGTTTCTTGACTTGCAATCCCATAACGAAACAAATAATGCAACACATTTTTCCAGATTGCATTGCTTCATGTGAATGTGCTTAATTTGGGAAATTTCCGAAATGAATCAAGCCTCTCCTAAAAAATTTTGAAGTAGAGTAATTCATTAACATGCCTAAACATGAGCACTTCCTGTGGATTTTGAGAGCCAATGAGGACAGAGCTATTTGCTCAAATTTCTACGACTCATGGCAACAGGATGGCCGAATTCCGTGCTGTTAGTAAATGCAAAGAAAAAAAACTTTGGTCAATTTATGCAATGTTTCTTACCAAAATTTTTCTTCTTTATACCGTAGTGGGGATACTCTGTGGTAATTAGTTGGAATTAATGCTATTGGCATGCAGTCTGGTACAAAATATTTTTAAAGCCGCAGCGACAACACTATTTCCTTCGGATCTATCCAAAATGCAGATTCGGTAAAATCCAGGGAAAATGCTTCTAACTAAACAGGTAATTCTATATTATTTTTTGCAGAGACACCTTTTTTTTCTTGGAAAACTAAGGTTAATTTCATTGTCGCCAGGCTGGGGCAGCAAAATAAATTTTTAAATCAAAATTAAAAGTGATCGCCAGGCATGTCCAGTTGAATTTATCTGAACATGCCCTACTGTCTGCAGTAAACATGTTGCCACATTAAAGGCCTGCAAGAAGGCACCAGTTATATTTTCTAGGGCAAGAAGGCAATGAAGTATGTTACTTAAGGCAATCAGTCACAGGAGTCCTGGATCAGTAGAAGAAAATTTAAAGACTATAAATTGTTTAGAAGACTTAAGTCACATAAAGGTACCATCATTGCATTGTGCTAAAACTAACCTAAGAGACTGAAACCTGACATGATAAAAATGGAGCTTGAGAATGAAGGCTTGCTCAACAAGCAACAGAACGACAAAAAATTATACGCATGATAAATTTTAAAAAACGCGCTGATGAGGACGATGAAGAACTAGGCACCATGACGAAATTTGTAAATATGCAAGCATAGGATGGAGTCAGTTGGCGCAAGCCATATATATTTACAGATTACTAGGAAAGGCCTTCGTCCCGCAGTGGACATAATGTATGTGAGAGCACTGTGCCCCTTCAATTATGCAGTCCCAGACTGTCCGCAAACCACCTGCGGCTTCTGGTCTGGCTTGCATTGACAGAAGGGCACATCACAGTCATGTGATCCCGCTGCCTGGGACTGTCCAAGGTTTTTTTTTTAAAGCACCGTGATTGGAAGTCGCTCTCCTGGCTGCTGTTGTCTGCTATTAGCTACTTAAATTATGGGGTTTTACGTGCCAAATCCACTTTCTGATTACGAGGCAAGCTGTAGTAGAGGACTCCGGAAATTTCGACCACCTGGGGTTCGTTAACGTGCACCTAGATCTAAGTACATGGGTGTTTTCATATTTTGCCCCCATTGATATGCGGCCACCGTGGACGGGATTCAATCCCGTGACCTCGTGCTTTTAGCTTCTTGTAGATAGCGCCCTACCCAGCAAATTCAGTAGCGTGGTCATCAAAATGGTGCAGTCTCAGAGGCCATGTCGCCGACACAACCATAAAGCTTGCATAATAGAATCGCAGCCTGAGCACATTGAACACGTTAACAAAGCTCAGTTTACATCGTGCTCTCGCTCTTCGGGCCCCTTAACCGTTGTATTTAAGCCAGCTCATTCATTTCCTGTAAAATTTAAGCGTCATTGCCACACAAAAATAAGCAAAAACACGGTTGTGCCACATCACTGTTCACCCACAAAGCACAGGCCGATATCCTCAAAGCTCGTGAAACCGTCTACTAAAGGCCTGACTTGTGTCTAGGACAGAGCGCGTCTACACTGTCTACTAATCCTGCACATCCAAAAGCAAAATTTCGAATTTGGGTAACAGAAGGAATCAGCACACATGTCAACAGCAATCGGTGAAGCTCTGATTATACAGGTTGTCCCACGTAACTTGAGCCAAACAATAAAAATATGCAAATGTGACATGGCTCGACATAACCAAGGTAACATTGTTTGCTGTCACTTGGAGCTACTTAGATATTTTTTCATTCCACCACAATAAATATTTTATTTTCGTTAATTAATCAACTTTTCAAATATTATAATTAGATTAGTAGTGTCCATGAGAAAATTGTAGAGCAACATGAAAAGATCCCCATACAGCTTTCTGTTGTTCGAGACATGCTGCGTAGAAGTGTTTTTTCGAGAAAGAAGCTTGCGAATACACGCAAAGTGCTGCGAATGGACAGTCACGCAACAATTTAGTGTGTATTTGCAGGCTTCTTTCACGCTAGGAAAAACACTTTTATGTAGCATGTATTAATCATAATATTTGAGAAGTTGATTAATTACAGAATACTAATGATTTAATCTGGCAAAATGAAAAAAAAATGAGTATCTCAAAGCGAGGGCAAACAACATTACTTTGGTTCTGTCCAGTTACGTGGCATTTGGATATTTTCAATGTTTGGCTCAAGTTACGTGAAACACCCTGTATGCCACGCCAGCTACCAGCATTAAATATCTACATGCAATATGATATGTTTCCTCGTCCACCAGTTTCACTCATCTGAACAGCGAAATCTACCTGTTTACTATGCATATAGCAATGAGCATGACAGATTTCACGAAACACATCAAGAAAAGCAAGCATTTGCGCCTGATCACTGTGCTTTGCCTTAAAAAAACACAAGGACTAAGGTTGCAGCAATTAGACTGCTCATAAAAACCTCGCATTATGGCACACAAAGCATCGATTTAACGGAAGCGATAGCTGAGTGCATATTTTCTGTCTGGAACGCGCAAAGTACACATAAACACACAGCCTCTTTTAAAACATGGCGTCAAGCCCGCATGCATCTTTTTAAGACAGCCGCCGTCTGGTAGCTACTTGCATATGTCTGAACAAATATCTGCTGACAGCTCTGAGAGTCCGCAGAGTCTGTGACTTCTGGTAAAACAAATGCGATACTGGCTGCCCTCGGACTGGTGGATGGGGCTTCCGAAGCTGATCGAGAAAATCGAATGCGGGACAGCAGTGCTAAGCAGTCCAGGACTGTCAAGGACTGATAATCGAAGAGGCCCACTAATGCTTTGTGTTCCTATCCTATGTAATCTCTTCATACTGATCAGCTCAAGCTGCATGGCAAAGAAGTCTCTTGTTAGTGCTCTGAAGACAAGCCTCTTGCCCAAACATTGGCTATAGAGACGACCATCGTTCGACAACTGTTGATCTGTTCATAGAAGTGAGAATTCCGCGACAAACTTTTCAATGAAGTAAGCAATATGATGATGAACTTGTTTCACAACACTTCATAAGTACACCTGACCTTTGACTCACTTTTGCATGTAAGTAAATATTATGAAATTGTCACTGTGAACAGTTGTCCCCGACTGCTGTACACTTGTGATAAAAAATTAACCGTATTTGAAAGTTTGTATAATTAGCCAGGAGAGCCGCACTTGCTGGATGGCTCATCATTTAATTTGGAAAAAAATTCAGCAGTGAGCAGCAATTGTATCACTAATAACCTTGAACATCTTTTATAATTATTAATTTGCAAACACCTGTTGTTGAACAGCCCACCTACTGAAGTTTTGAACACATTGTACACAATTATAGCACATACTACACGAAATAAGATCTGTAATAGACCTTACCAAATACAATAGTAGTGTGGCGGCAGGTCAAATGGCTCCTTGCAATGCTTGCGTCCTTCCTGGGAGAACAAAAAACGACATTAGGCTTACACTGACAGCACCAAACCACATAATTTAAGTTGCAAACAAGTGCCCCAGAACATAGGAAGTTCTAATTAGATATGGTCAACCTGCTTAACCATGTCTCAGACATTGAATGACAAAATGTACTGTTTATAAAGCCTCAACTCCATGAAATACATGCTAATACAAACATGCTAGTACACAGAATCAAATTGGATGCATGAAAATTCTCAGTAAACTTTTATTTCCTAGCAACCACAAGTTGTTCTTTGTGAAGTGCAACAAGTGAGTGTCTAACCTACGCTAAGGTGGAAAATTCGGGATCCTTTCTGGTGAATAACTAACCATATCTCTACCGGTACCCAGCAATACAAAGGTGAATTGTAAGTATTATATTGATTAAAGAAACAGTTCAGTGCTACCAAGCAAGTACAATAAATAAATTATTTCAAATTCATCTTCATGTCAGGCTAACCAAGTTAATTTTCTTTAGATCACATGAGAAAATGGTTCGAAAAAAATATTGGAATCTGTCAACAATGTTGAAGCAATTTTATGACGGCCTGCAGATAGCAGTTGAAATATGACCTGGGGCAGGGGGAGAAAAGACAAAGAAGTGTGATAAAACAAAATGGGGCCTGTGCTGTGCAGCTACTAAATGCAGTTTCATTAAATTATGATGTGCAAAACAGCAGATGTAAGAGATGCGAGACCCTCAGGTGGTATTTTGCAATGTTGTTATGGGAAATTGTTTCAAGGAGCATGACTCCTTAACCCTTCGAGGGTCAATGACGTAAATATACCACACCGCAAAGTACAAAAATGGTCGATGCCGTATATTTACGGCACTGTCTGTAGGTTTAAAAAGCGCGACAATTTCCTAACCTTTTCTTTTCTGTCATGTGCTGCCATTATGTGGAAATACAGGGAATTTCTTTTGCACGCCTCGCTCTCTCAGTTTTCGTTGCATGGTTTGTTTTAGCGCTAGTTTGCTCCTGCACGTCTATGTACTACCGCTAGCGCATTGGCGTGCGCACGGGCGGGAAGCGGTTTGGGTTTTGTTTTCGCAGGCCGTTTCGGCTTCTTGCGCTTGCAAAACTGATGGCTATCTCATTACTAATCGCTCAAAAGGCTACTGCTTGTTTCTCGCTCATTTAGTGCTCGCAGGGGTGCGCATAGGAAGGATGCTGCCGTGCATGCGCTTCTGTTGCTCCTGTTTTTTTTTCTTTCTGAGACTCGCGAAAACTAATTGGGCACACAACCGCAGTTTTTTTGACTGCGTGCACCTACACAGTTCGATTACGCTATGGATGTACGATCATAAGCAATATGAAAGGGAACACAGGAACGCATGGCAAACAGCCTTGAAACAGACTCGGAGCGATACACAGATGGCGCTGTGAAAAACGAAGGGGGAAAGGAGAGCGCTCTTCCACTAACTGTTGGCACTCCCACCACGCTGGCATTTCTACAAAGGAGCAGCTTACGTCATGGATCGTCCGACAGCCGATAAAACGGTGATCGTCGCCAGTGACTCACACCGATTCACTTTCTTTTCTTTCATTCTCTTTTTTTGTTCGTGCAACCACTTGATAGTAGCCCGAGAAAAAGTTTGCCCTGTATTTCAAACCAATTCTTTATTTGAATCGACGCACTCGGCTGTCAGGGGCACCTTGAACAGCGGCGACGCTCGAACCAATGACGACAGAGGAATAGAATAAAGAAAAATGTAAAAAAAAAGAACATTGACAAACTGTCTCTCGTGCGACTGTTGCACGAAGTTCGTTCAGAAAAAATTAACGTTGCACACTGCAGTGGCCCACGCAGAGCAGTCAACTCTGAATTTGTAGCCTCAAGATGCCTCGAGTGCCTCTTAAAGAGTGGGAAGATATAATAGAAATGTCTAAAAGAGGTTATACGCAGCGCAATATTGCTCTCGTGACAAGCCGCCCATTGAAAACAGTCAACCGGATTATCCAGGCTTACCGAGACGAAGGACGCATAAACGATGCACCGCATTGCACACGACCTCGATCAACAACGAACGACCAAGACCTTTGCATCGTGGCTGCCATCAGCGACAAGCCATTTCAAAGTGCAAAAGACGTTCGAGGTGCCCTTGGCTTGAACAACTTGAGCGACAGCACGGTACGACGAAGGCTTAGAGAAGCAGGACTGCAAAGTCGCATCGCCGCACAGAAACCTCTGCTCACCGGAGCCAACAAAGCGGCTCGCCTGAGGTTCGCTACTGAACACCGCAGCTGGAGTGAGAGTAGGTAGAAGTATGTAGTTTTCTCTGATGAGTTCACGTTCTCGAGCCGCTGGGACCAATGAAAGAGTGTGGTGTACCGCAAACACAAGCTTTAGTCCGCAGAATATTCAGGAGGTGGCCGCCAGTGGACACGTGTCTGTGAACGTTTGGGGGGCGATTTCCCACGCAGGCCTAGGCCCACTGGTGAGAATTGATGGGAGGTTCACCAGTGCTGCGTATTGCACTCTGCTCGAGTACCAGATGATCCCCTATGTGTTGAACAGGCCGCACCCGGATGGGTGTTATTTTTTCCAGCAGGACTTGTCTCCCGTTCACACATCGAAGGACGTGGCGCGCCTTTTGGAAGAGCGAGGGGTAATGCAACTTCAGTGGTGTGCGAAGGGTGCCGACATGAACATTATAGAGCACGTTTGGGGCCATATGAAAGTGAACCTTTCGAAGAGCTCACTAGAACTGGCGAACTCCGACCAACTATGGGAAGCAATAGAACATGAGTGGAAGCCCGCCTTCAGCGTGATACCGCATTCATCGAGGCTGTCTAAGCGTCTTTGCCTCAAAGAATGGAGGCCGTCGTTAAGCCGACGGTGGCATGACGCGTTATTAGGCCACCAACGAACAAAGCAAAGGACGAGGATAAGCTGCGATAACGCTATTGCCTTATTTCATTTGCTTCAATATCTTTTTGATATTCGGCAAGCGCCAATAAACTTATTTTGAACTCGCCCTTAAAGACAATTTTTTCCTGGTTTAGAAGATTTACCATAAATCAATATCGAAGTCCGGAACAGTGCTATCTTTTGTAATGATTCGACGCAAAAGGTTACCAGTGACGCAATATCGAACAGTGTTATCACTGTCTGCTGGCGATGTGAAATTCCGCACTTTGCAGACGCATGGCGGGAATGCGAACAGTTGTTAGAACAGCGTCCCCCTTTCCACTTTGTTTCTGATGGTGGCTGCTGTGTATCACCCATATAGCTGGGTCTGAGGGTGTTTTCTACGCGTTCCTGTGTTCCCTTAGATATTGCTCATAATAGTATGTATTAGTGTAAGAGCAGGAACATTTGAGTCTTGCAAAGTATTCTCGTGTGCACATTTTCAAAGCCTTTTTAACTATAACAATGTAACAAATTTTTTACTCTTATAGGTTTATTTCCTTTTTTATTATTGTTATTCATGAATAAAGAGTACATATAGGATACCAACGCAAAATAATTTTTTTCTGGCTTTGCGGACACCCTAGAAAAATTACGGTAACTTTTTTTCGAAATAAGTCCCTAAGAATTGGAATTTGCAATAAAAAAAAATCGACCCTGGGCGGTCGAATATGGCGAAAAAGATTGACCCTCAAAGGGTTAATTATATTCATGTAATCTTTAGAAACGGATGGCATAAAGGACATACTTGTTGACAGTTTCATAGCGAGTCATGAACACTATGCACGCGGGAGTTAAGCATCTTTAAAAAATGCTCTAGAAGCTTGCAAAAAGCAAGTTTCTATAACCTCTCACAACACCGAGCTTCACCTACAAGTGTTGTAACATTTCCTTGCAACGTGCAGCACTGTTTTCACAGACATAGTTTGAATCACTGTGTCACAAGCTCTGGAAACAAAAGTGCATACATAAGTGCTAAACAAGCACATATGATGCCCTACCCCTACTGCACAGACACATTTATCTACACCAACACATGTAGATGGATTATGTCATCCATTTGGTAGCTTCTGATCATGTTCCAAAGCATGAATCTCATAACTGCAAATTCTATAAGAATGTGACACCGACTGATTACTTGGGGACAACATGAAAAGACAGAAGGCCCAACAACACAAGCGCAGGCTAAGACTTTTGGTTAATTGCGCGGCGCGCCCACACACACACACACACACACACACACACACACACACACACACACACACAAACAAACAAACAAATATTAGGCCTATTTGTCCTGCCTAGTTGCAGCTGCAGGACAGCGGGATGTTGTGAACTGCTGCATGTGCCTCTTGCTACACTTTGCGTCAAGGCCTGGTCTGATTCACCTTTTTTAACCCAGATTTTGAGACTATGGCTGACCTTCTGAATGTGATCTAACAGTGGTCACACCACTGTAGGCCAATGTTAGACCTAGGTATAGAAGTTCTCCTCGACTTGTTGAGGATGCTATTTCGTGCTTCTGTGACAGAGCTTCACAGCTGAACAGTGCGCTGATGCGAAAGGCAGAATTCCCTCCTTAAAAGATGGGGCATAGATGCAGTGCGCATGACACTCACTAAAGAAAACAATGAGGTCAAGAAATGGAAGATCACTGTCTAGTGGTAGTTTTCCAGTAGAACACATTGTGGGGCTACTTGGTGAAGTGCTTTCAGAAGATGAAGCGCCAACAGAGACAACACAGTAAGAAAGAACAAAGATAGGACAAGGTGCTACTTGCAACTGTTTATTGAGGTCAAAAGCAGCTGAATATATAGCCATGGGGAGAAGGGGAAGAAAAAAACAGAAGCATTGCTTGTGTGAAGGTGCACGCACGAGAACACAGAAGATGAAGGGAATCATAAGACTAGCCAAAATCTAAAACTTATCTAAAAACATGCATTCATTTGTGCAAATATTCAGACACAGGCATGCTGACACAGGCATCCCCTCTATTCTTAATCTGGTTGGCCTCCAACAGTTCACGTGCCACAGTGTATTTGCTTTTAAGCACGATCGTTGTATCCTGAAGCCTTGCAATGAAGTGGCAAGTTTGAGCCATAACTATTTTTCAGCGAAAGCTTGTGCTCCCACAGGTGTTCGCTGATACATCAGCCAGTTTGTCCGATATACTCTTTCCCACACTTCCACGGTATACGACCGCTTCTCCACACTTCACAAAAGGATTTGTATGTTTAATAGAACACTCTACTTTTAGAGTCATGAGATCCAATCAGGCGGCACGAAGTAGCAAGCTTTCGGGGCGCAGCAAAAACTACAGAAATTTTATATTTAGCGGCGACGTGTTTAAGATTACATGCCACTTCGTGAGAATACAGTAGCGCCACTGGATACGGCAGAAATTCCTTGCGGGCACGAGGTCAGTATACCGACCCTGCAATTAATTGTTGCAGTATAAGTCTATGCACTCCAAGACTGTTAAACGTGCGATTGCCACAATGTGCCTTGAATTTACCCTTAAAGAATTGTGCTGTCATAAGGCACACAAAACCTTTGACGAGCAGATTTTGAAGTTGAAGAAAGCTGCCTTTCCTTGTTTGGTTTTGAGCAAAGTTTCAGAGGCGTTGTTGAAAAAGGTGCAAAAAGAAAGAAACTGAAGCAGTGAAGAAGGTCAAACATTGGAAAAGAAAGCTAAACCAGTGGTGATACCATATTCTCACAAAGCAGCGCATAATCTTAAACATGTCATCGTGAAATACAAAATTCCTGTGGTTTCTTCCGAGCCCCAAAAACTTGATACTTTGTGCCATCTGATTGGATATGATGACTAAGAAAGTAGAGTGTTCTAGTAAACACACAAACCCTTTTGTGAAGTACGGAGAAGGGGTCGTATACTGCATACCGCTGAAGTGTGGGAAGGAGTAAACCGGACAAACTGGCCAATGTATTAATGAACGCCTGCAGGAGCACAAGCTTTCAGTCAAAAATGGTTATGGCTCAAACTTGCTGTTTCATTGCAAGGCATGTGAGAATGAGAATAAGCAAGTACGTGAAGCAAGGCTTCCTGATACAACAATCATGTTTAAAAGCAATGACACTGTGGCACGTGAACTTTTGGAGGCCAACCAGACTAAGAAAAGAGGGGACGCCTGTGTCGACACCCCGTCTTCAACTATTTACAGAAATGAACGCATGTTTTTAGATAAATTTTTGATTTTGGTTAAACTTATGATTCCCTTCATATACATCTTCCATATTTTTGCACATGCGCATTCACATAATCAGTGCTTCTTTTTTTTTTCTTCCCCCTCTCTCCATGGCTATATATTCAGTGCTTTTGACCTCAATAAACAGTTGCAAGTAGCACCTTGTCCTGTCTTTGTTCTTTCTGACTGTGCTGTCTTTGTTGGCACTTCATCTATTGAAATGTAGTTTTCCCCCTTCCATGAGCTCATCTAGCACTGTAGAGAAGACAGAAAACAAATCACTCAACCCATTTAGTCGCCTTACTTCACGTCATATAGGGTAGAAAGTTTCCAATGAAGCAGTATACCTTTACTACACTGGTTCTTACAGCAGCTAGTGTTTTACGACTAGCTGACAGTGTTCTCGGCAGTGAAAAGTCGCAATTAAAGTGGTTGAGCAATTTTTTAATGTCTCCTACAAAGTGCCACGCATGTTCAAGTAAGCAAAACTACTACTGAAAGGCAAGCTCCACTATCTGGGCCTGAAGATTTTCTGTGGTGAGCATCGAGCTGGAGCTATTCCCTGCACTCAAAGGTGTTTTTAACTTTTCTATTGGTGCACCTGAACACTGAAGCATGTTGTTGCTACAGGAACACCAGAGAGCACAATTAACACTTGGTACCACCCCGACGTGGAGGGGAGCTTCCATAACCAAGTACAATGTTTGCTTTTACCAGTGCGTTCGCACTGCCTTTTAGCATGCATTGCCAAGAAGCATTTAATAGAGTTGAACGTAGCTGACGTCTCAGGTCAGACAACTTCGAGAAAGCCAAGGCCTATGACTGTTATGCAATCTGTACACAAAGGCAACCATCAATCCAAGCAAATTGCTCAGAGAGTTGAAACTACCTTTTTATTTTCAGTGCCAAGCAATCTTGGCACGTATAAAATGTTAACCGGACCAGGGCAACACGTGAAGTTTACATCAAAAAGTATGTGCTGGAGTTCATAGGTACTACGGTTGGTGTTGTTTACAATATCCCACTGTCCTGCAGCCGCAATTATGTAGGACAAACTGGCCGACGACTCAAGGATTATCTTACAAAACATGCGCAGACCCTTGACACAACATGGGGGAGCAACATAGCTATTGATGCTGCTTTGTGCAGTTGTACACCAAATTTTGAGCAGTGAAGTATCTTCATGACACATTTTCATAGCAGACATAACTTCCAGAATAGCTCCCACTTTGCTAGCGTGCCATCAATTAACCTGCTTGGCAAATTGAAGTATTCAGGTCAACCTGCCGAACGTTCTGAATTGGGCTACTTGGTGCATGTTTAGAAGGGAATCGAACAGGGCTACAGACAGGACAAAGGGAATATGTTGCTGTGTACAACGCTGTCACTTCATACTGGCAGTAG
Source organism: Dermacentor albipictus (assembly GCF_038994185.2). Classification (NCBI taxonomy): domain Eukaryota; kingdom Metazoa; phylum Arthropoda; class Arachnida; order Ixodida; family Ixodidae; genus Dermacentor; species Dermacentor albipictus. The sequence continues at coordinate 44,681,229 of NC_091827.1, forward strand.
CACTGTTCGTTCCCTTTTAAATATTCATATCTTTTGGTCGCCTGACCACGCAACGCAGCTGCGAGCTCAAGCTATAATTTTACATTGTTACATTGCCTTCCAATGTTGCACTTAATTACATCATTGCATACTCACCTGTTATAGTTAGCTCAACACTAGCTCACAGTGAGCTTATTCGTGGTTAATCTTAGTTACCACGGAGCCCATGCATGACAGTGCTAACGATCAGTGTGCAGTGTTGTTGCATACTCATTAAGCCAACACTAGACAAACAGTTATTTTACTGGTGCATGTTTTATCTGTTGCCTCAAATCTTGAACTCTGCCAGTATAAGTGTTTTTAAACACCACTCATATGTGCAACCAAGTCAGGTACGAAACAATATCCCTTTCAAGTCGACGTGCTCATACTGAACCAATCTGTTGCCACAGGAAAACAAATCATCAATTATCCTTTGAATGCATCTGCAAAAATTACTCTACTTGCATTGGCCTCGTCATTCCACCAACATTTGCAGTCACTGTCTATTAAGAGTGCATATGCAAGACAGATATACAATAGAATGGCACAGCTTACCAGAACAAAGAGCACCACTAGACAGACTGCTGTGGCACACTTTCTCAGGCCCGCTGGCTGAGAAACTGAGCACAAACCGGCACACAGACATCCTTCACTGGTGCAATAGCTGCAATTGAAGCAAATATTATCAGGTATTTTCAGACCGGTTGTCCACAGTAAAGCAAAAACATTTTCATATACAAATACTCTTGCACATAAGTTTGTCACCGAATTACCGATTGCTGTGGTATTGTTTGGTGTCTTCAATTGTATCGTTCAACTCATTTAAAAAAAGACTTCATGAAGCACCTTCTATTCGGCAAAACAGCAGACATTTTGCTCTACATAACTCACATGTATTTTAGAATAATTATTGTATTGATGCCTATATGCTGAAAATTAGTCTACGCAACTACAGACAGTCAGTATTAGAACCAGCCTTTAACATCAGTGTTGACACATCTTTTGATTTTTTATACCAGTTTGAAACACTTGTAATTTTTGATGTCCATTACACACTTTTGGGCACCGCCATTCTGTGTCAAGGTTACGTTAAAAATTACTTATCACATGCACTTGCTTTACAATTACGGCCGCAGATGGGCAAAATTTACGAGGCAATCCACTCCCAGATTACGTTAAATGCTGACGTATTGCGTCAGAACGTTGATAGTCAGCCTGGTACCTGTCTGAAGTAAAAACAAACAAAAACAAAAATTCGCGAAGCAGCTGATGCCGATTACCAGCTAGCAAAATAATCAATTTCTTCTCCAGCGACCCTTAATGGGTATCCACGCGGACACTTTCAAGTGTGATCGCGCACGATTGCTCGGGCTCGATCCCAAAGTGTTCCAAGGCACCGTGTTACACCAGTGTTACGTAACACTGCAGATCGGACGAGGTTACGGCAGCAAGCACGCTACACCGTCCATTCATTGAGATGTAGGGGCATCGCATGCAACATGCTCTATGAGGTCTTCATACACAAGCAGACTTTCAATTCCAGAAGCAGTCTCTCAATTAGGCATATGAACACAGCGATTATGCACGCCAAGCACACTGCGTCCTAAGCTTAAGGAAAAATAGAATTTCGCTGTGATGCAATGCGTCGCCGAATACGGCTAACATAGTGTTACACCGCGCCGTGAGAGATTGCTAAGGGGAACAGTAACTTCACTTTATTTTGGAATGCCAAGAACACATCACAACACATTGCAAAACTGGAATGCCAACGTCAGTAAACCCACATACAGCCGATAACGAACTGCTACAGACGACATCGTCGCTGATGTTGCCTACGCGCCTCAATGTACTCTATATGCAATCAGCACAACAAACGCTACACCATTTATCACAGTCTCGCAATGCCGCGGCTTTATCAATCCTCATGGCCAAGCGGGAATGTCGTTACAGGGCATTGACAGGGCATGCTCACACAACACAGTTGAGTCCGTCACCGGCCATCGCGGTGCATTTCGCACGCGCGACGTGCACCAACAACAAAAAAGGACACTTAAATCACTTACTTGCGTAGCAGCCCATCGTCGATTCCTTCTTATTCTCTCAGTGAAATCCCAAATGCAACAGGTATACCACCACCGCACACCGCCATTTCCAGCCGCTGTCCACTCTGTACTGTTGAGGCGGAGTAATGCAACCCGTCGTGTAGAAACGATGAAGGGTGGTAAGCAGCGCCACCACTGAAACCTCTTCCGTTTGTGCGTGCGTACTACGATTCGCCTATGAATAATGTTCAAGCAGCGTTACCTATGGTGATATTATGTAACTGCTGTTAATCGTGGGCAGTGTCTTTTCTTTATATTCGTTGCATGTTGATTTTTCGCTCTTAACATGCTCAGTTGCCCTCCACATGAAATTACGGACAGTTCTCCGTATTTCAAAAACAGAGCTCACGTCCGTTTTTTTACGTAGAATTCCGCCGTTTTTCATGAAACTGAATGGTCTACGTAATTTTTACGGCAGGTTTGACCGTAAAATTACGGAAATTTTTTACAGTGTAGGGAGGACCTTTTGAGTCTTTGTCATGGAAATGGGTGGTCCGGCCACCTAGGCATAAACAAATCAAAGGAAAGATTGCTTATGGAATACTACTGGCCTGGCTGTTTCAAAGATGTAGAAAACTTTGTAAGATCATGCGACGCCTGCCAGCGTTCTGGTAAACCAGGAGAGACTTGGAAAGCTCCACTGAAGGTAGTGCCCTTAATAACAGAGCCTTTCAGACGACTTGTAATAGACACGGCGGGGCCTCTTCCAAAAACAAAATCAGGCTATACAGGTACTTGTTTACCATGCTGTGTCCGGCTACCAAGTTTCCAGAAGCAATCCCTTTGAAAGAGCTCAGCTCCACCGAAGTAGTAGACGCGCTTTTGACAGTGTTTGCACGAGTTGGGTTTCCAGCCGAAATTCAGGCAGATCAAGGGTCAGTATTCACGAGCGCACTGACTTCCACATTCTTGCAAAAGTGCGGGGTAAAGTTAATACACAGTTCTGTCTATCACCCTCAGTCAAACAGTGTAGAGAGGTGGCATTCGGTGCTTAAGCGAGTTTTGCGTGCGCTCTGTTACGAGCACAAGGAGGACTGGGAAAACTGTCTGCCGGCAACTTTGTTTGCTTTGCGAACGGTTCCACATGAGCCGACAGGGTTCTCAGCAGCAGAACTAGTATATGGGAGGACACTCCGGTCTCCACTGAGAATGTTAAGAGAGATGTGGGAGGAAAGAGGGGAGAGTCCAACCGTGCTTGAATACGTGCTAAATTTACTGGAACGGCTAAGCGCAACCCAAGAACTAGTCGGAAAGAACATGGCAATAGCTCAAAAGAACGCCAAAGTCTATTACGACAAGAATGCGAGGCTTCGTACGTTTAAAGTCGACTTAACGATGAAAGCAGAAAAGTGTAGGTTTGGTTGTTCGCAGGTTACTTATCTGGGCCATGTTGTCGGTCAGGACATGAGACGGCCGGCTGAGCTGAAAATAGCTACGATTGGAGAATTTTCTCAGCCGCGCCCGAAAACGGACCTTCGTTCATTTTTGGGACTTGTGGGGTACTATCAACGGTACATTCCGAATTACTCGCAATTGGCAAGTCCATTAACAGACGCCCTCCGAAAGGGAGCACCGAGTAACGTACACTGGGATAAGGACAAAGAGAACGCTTTCCAAAGTTTGAAAACGCTATTGGTTTCTCGCCCTGTGCTTTGCGCGCCAGACTACACAAAGGAATTCATAGTTCAATGCGACGCAAGCGACAGAGGTATGGGCGTGGTACTTAGTCAGGTCGGCGACGATAACGAGGAGCATCCTATCCTCTACGCCAGCCGTAAACTAAATGTAAGAGAGGAAGCCTACAGCGCTTCAGAGAAGGAATGCGCTTGTTTGGTTTGGGCCGCCCAGAAGTTGTCGTGTTACTTGTACGGAGCGAAGTTCATCTTCGAGACCGACCACTGTCCTCTGACGTGGCTCAATCAAATGTCACACAAAAACGGCCGCTTGCTCCGATGGAGCCTCACTCTCCAAGAGTACAACTTCTCCGTTAGATATAAGAAGGGAAAGTTGCAGAGCAATGTGGATGGTTTGAGCAGGCTAATTTGAATTCTGCGTTTGAGGGTCCCGCCTAAATTTTAGGGTTAATAGTGTTAGCTTTTCTTTAGGCGAAGAAAATCCCCTCTCATTCAGCAGAATTCCCTCCATTAATTGCTGAATTTGTCAGCAGGAATTTGCTTCAGAAATTGGCATAGTGAAATGTAGCATTTTTTTTGTTTCTGCACTGATGTTGTTGTTGTTTTTTTTTTGAAGCCTAGCGAGTCTAAAGTGAGAGCCAATGCGCGTCATCTCGGCGCAAAGCCGTGTTGTGGGGTTCATTTTGCAGTTGCCTGTCCTTGTTGGATGTTTTGGGGCGGTGACATCAATGCACAAGTGGTCGCTGCGAGCCAAGACATCAATCCCCTCCCCCTGACCAGCAGCCGTTCTCTTCCTGCCTAGCGGTTGTCAGCGCTAGACAGTCGAGACTTTCCGGGCCATGGAGGCGCTGTCAAGAATGGCGAGCTGCGAAACAAGATTGCCACACAGTTACGACAGGGCGACACGACGCGCACCTCTCCCTCTCCGTCGCTGCAGCTGGGAGGCGTTCAAAGAAGCGGCCTTTGCGCTGGAATCCGCCGCCTTCCACCCGCCCCATCGACATTGTGACGGAACTAGTTCGGCGTGTGTGAACAATGATTCCGGAGTTCCCCAACGCGGAGCTGATTTGACACGCATGGACAAGCTGCCGTGAGGACAACGTATTTTGGTGCGTCTCACGCTTCGGCACCCCGCCAACGCCGTCGTCGGGCATCAGAGCGCGGTTGCCTTTGTGTACGTAAACTGATCTGCAGAGCGGCGGCGAGTTGGTGATGAGTAAACGAACAGTCGCCGCGTCGTAGGACCGGCGGATCGAGTGTATAAAAACTGTGGTTGTGCGAATGCTGAGACACTTCTCTTGAGCAGTCATGTTAGACTGAGTCACTTCTCTCATGCAGTCCTGTCGGGCTAATACTCTTTTTCTCAAGCAGTCATGTTAGACTGATTTAATTTCTGTAAATAAACCCTTCTTCCTCGTTCTCGATGAGAAATAGTTCTTCACTTCATCAACGATCTCAGCGTAAATAAGTTGGACGACGGCATGGGCCAGCTACCTCCGAATTCATGCCGTACTCCAATCTTGGCAAAGGACCACGGACGATGGGATTGAGCCCCCAATCCTGACAGTGCGCAACGCTCGCAACAGGCTTGCTGTGTGCGGCAAGTTCCCACGCAGGCAAAAATTGCAGCTTTTTTATTATTATTATTGCTCTCAAATATAGCACTGTATTCCTACGAGTGTTTTTAAGTACTTTCAGTGTAGCGTTCTCGATTTCCCGAAATACGTTTTGGGTCTCCCTGACTTGGCTGAATCGTGGTTTTGGGTGTATATCGAACTTGTCCAAGTGTTGTAATCAAGAGATATAAATTTGATGATGGAAGTGTACACTGCGGTCCGAACGAAGGTGGGAATGTCTAAGAAAGATGGCGTTATATAGGAGAGCATTTGCCAATGTCGACTGTAAGTTCGTAATAGCGCAGACACGATTTTCAGTAAGAGGTGGCGTTGTACGAGAGTATTTGCCATTGTCGATTCTAAGCTCGAAGCGTGCAGGAAATAGCGCAGACATGATTGTCAGCACCTGATCTACACACGTCACGTTTTTGTATTCTTGCCCTGTCCAAACCTAGTGAAGTACCCTATACAGCCGTGTCACTACGACCTGAGTTGAAGCAAACAGTCAACTTCGCTGTAGGTTGTCGCTCTCAACGAAATTTCCGCAAAGTCGTAGGACGCCCTGATATGCATTATAATGTACACCCGGCGACAAAACATTACGGACCATGAAATCTGAGATAAAGCTGAATATCTCCGCTACCTGCCGACGCAGCTTCTTATTTGCATTTTGATCCTCGACTCAAATATGCTAACAACACTGTCGTATACAGTTTTACTGGCTACCTGCTACAGACTGCTCGGTAATTGAACGTTTTAGTAGATCTCGTGGTCCATAAACTTGTGTACATTGCCTTCAGACCTTTTCAAAATTAACTCGGAAGTGATTGCATGGCATACTCGTCCCGGATATCAAGTATAGGATACGTGCGGAAACTGTGCGGAAGTTGCATAAGCGTATTCTTGTCGTAAGCCGCCCAAAAATCGACGCCAACTTTATCTAGACCGTCGCCGTATAGTTTCAGACGACCAAAAGCACCAGCCGAGTGCATTTCGAATAGGTGGTGTTCAAATCCAGCGCCCAGCGACCGAGCTTCTGTGGAGTAACAGACCCCGATCTCGAAGGCGATGCTATTTCTGACTCGATGCCCCGGAAGGAGTTACAGAGCCGAAAACACGCCATGGCTGTCATATGTTCTGGGCGCCAACCTGTACCGCAAGTGCTCGTGAGAGCTCCAAGATGAAGCACCAACTAACCGCAGGATGTTAAACCTTCATTGCTTAGAGACAAAGAAAAGCAGCTTTTTTAAAAAGGAAACACAAGGCAGTTACTTTCCCCAGGTACTTCGAGATGCTGTTCTGGGCATGTAACTTTAATGTTTAATTCCATTGACCCTGAGGTATTATTTCTGACAGGCTATGTTTGATACCTCGGAAAACTGATTTATGCGCGTGAAAACTAACTCAAATGCTGTAGCGGCGTTTTTGATATGTCGGACTGAAGATTGAATCGTGGATAGCTCAGAAAACCAGTTACCTATTAATTACTGTACTAATTACGTTCTAATTTAAATGTCAATTGATCATTTCCTTTTACGCATGTACTTTTAATGGCATGAAATAAAGGTGAACAAGAAATAAAGATGAACAGTTCATTGTATTAATATTCACGATGTAGAATGGTGTTTGAGCTTTGTGTAAACGTTTAAAACAAAAATGTTCTTTTCTCGTTGGCAAAGCTTATACCACTCGGTAAAAAGGACTTATTTGTATGGCAATATGCTCCCGAGAAGCCTTCGAGTCTAAGGCAGATATACAGTAAACTCTCGTTGCAACGAAGTCACCGGAACAGGAAATTAACTTCGTTGTAACCAGAATTTCACTAAAAGCGGAGAGACTATATCGAAGAGCCGCAGTAACGAGGAATGTGCATTGCAACATCAAGCCATGCAGCTCGTAAAACGTCCTTCGATGCAAAGCCGTGCTCGATAGGGACCATCTAACGCGACTAGCGAGTTTTTTTTTTTTTTTGCCGACACCTGTGAGCAGGTGCATCGTCTGCCCGTCATTGTCACGTGATGCATTTGCTTATGAGAATTTGCGGCCACGATTGCCACGGGAGGAAAGGGTTGCATGCACCAAGCGCACCCGCTCGCTTCGCGCACTTAATAATTATGGGGTTTTACGTGCCAAAACCACTTTCTGATTATGAGGCACGCCGTAGTGGGGGACTCCGGAAATTTCGACCACCTGGGGTTCTTTAACGTGCGCCTAAATCTAAGTACACGGGTGTTTTCGCATTTCGCCCCCATCGAAATGCGGCCGCCGTGGCCGGGATTCGATCCCGCGACCTCGTGCTCAGCAGCCTGACACCTTCGCGCACTTCGTGCGTGCTATAAGCGAAGTCCGGTGCCACTGAACTTAGAATAATCCAGTGTAAAAAAATGCGTGGGGACTGCTATCTGGACCGCATGAAACTTCGGATAAACCGATATTTCGAATAAAGCGATATCCTTTTACTGGGCACACGCTCAACACCACGTCGGCGCCACACGTTGGAAGAATAGCTTGTCACCGTGACTCGAGCGCCGTGCGCATACCTTCATGTCGACGCGGCGCACCTCGGTCTCGTACTTCCTCTCGAGGACGGCCTCGAATTGCGGCGCGAGCGGCAGGCTGCGCTCGACGAAGGCGTGGCAGGCCATGTCCTGGCGCATCTCGGCCGCCTTGTTGCGTAGCAACGACAGCAGCGTCTGGAAGGCGACGTGCATGTCGAAGTGCTTGTTCACCTGCGACAGCGGTACAGTAGGCACAGTGTCATCGTCATCATCATTATCGTCAGCGTCATCATACTAAGCTAGGGTGGTTCCCAAAAATGACTGGGCATTCACCCGCGACGGTTGTGCAGGCGCACTTCTGGCGTTATAGTCGTCTCGATTTGGGGCAACGCGAAGAGAACTTGGTTTGTTGGGTGTTCACCTGTGACGGCTGAGTATACGCGCACTTGCTATCACAGTCATCCTAGTGCGGGATAATTCGAAAGAACCGGTTTTGAAATCTGGTTGACACATGTGGGAGAGAATGTAGCGCAGGTGCATCTTGCTGCCGTGTATCGTCGTTTATTTGGGTCTGTCGTGTTTGCGTACGCGATGAATCCCCAAACTATATATATACAGTGCGAATCTGTAGTGTAGCACGGCCTATCCTAACGATATCCAGTTATCTCTCTCTCTTGCGTTCAGGTGGTCCCATCTTACGCTAGCAAACCTACTAATTTCGTCACACCACCTGATCGTGAAACGTATACGTTTCACTTGAACAATTGGCGCCCACACTGTTACTGTAGTAAACCAGCGCTTATCAGATTTACGCGTAAGACTCATCATCATCATCATAGCTACGCCCACTGCTGGGCGAAGGCCTCTCCCATACTTCTCCAGCTACCCCGGTCATGTGCTAATTGTGGCAGTGTTGTCCCTCCAAACTTCTTAATCTCATCCGCCCACCTAACTTTCTGCCGCCCCCCTGCTACGCTTCCCTTCCCCTTGGAATCCAGTGCGTGACCCTTAATGACCATCGGTTATCCTCCCTCCTCATTACATGTCCTGCCCATGCCCATTTCTTTTTCTTGATTTCAACTAAGATGTCATTAACTCACGTTTGTTCCCTCACCCAATCTGATTTCTTCTTATACCCTTTAACGTTACACCCATCATTCTTCTTTCCATAGCTCGTTGCGTCGTCCTCAATTTAAGTAGAACCCTTTTCGTAAGCCTACAGATTTATGCCCCGTAGGCGAGTACCGGTAAGACGCAGCTGTTATACACTTTTCTCTTGAGGGATAATGGCAACCTGCTGTTCATGATCTGAGAATGCCTGCCGAACGCACCCCAGCCCATTCTTATTCTTCTGATTATTTCAGTCTCATGATCCGGATCTGCCGTCACTACCTGCCCTAAGTAGATGTATTCCCTTACGACTTCCAGTGCCTCGCTGCCTATTGTAAACTGCTGTTCTCTTCCGAGACTGTTAAACATTCCTTTAGTTTTGTGCAGATTAATTTTTAGACCCACTCTTCTGCTTTGCCTCTCCAGGTCACTGAGCATGCATTGCAATTGGTCCCCAGAGTTACTAAGCAAGGCGATATCATAAGCGAATCGCAAGTTACTAAGGTATTCTCCATTAACTCTTATCCCCAATTCTTCCCAATCCAGGTCTCTGTATACCTCCTGTAAACACGCTGTGAATAGCATAGGAGAGATCGTATCTCCCTGCCTGACGCCTTTCTTTATTGGGATTTTGTTGCTTTCTTTATGGAGGACTACGGTGGCTGTGGAGCCGCTAAATATATATTTCCGTATTTTTACATACAGCTCGTCTACACCCCGATTCCGTAATGCCTGCATGACTGCTGAGGCTTCGACTGAATCAAACGCTTTCTCGTAATTAATGAAAGCTATATATAAGGGTTGGTTATACTCCGCGCATTTCTACCTGATTGATAGTGTGGATATGGCCTATTGTTGAATAGCCTTTACGAAATGCTGCCTGATCCTTTGGTTGACAGAAGTCTAAGGTGCTTCTGATTCTATTTGCGATTACCTTAATAAATACTTTGTAGGCAACGGAAAGTAAACTGATTGGTGCATAATTTTTTCAAATCCTTGGCGTCCCATTTCTTATGGATTAAGATTATGTTGGCGGTATTCCAAGATTACGGTACGCTCGAGGTCATGAGGCATTGCGTATACAAGGTGGCCAGTTTTTCTAGAACAATTTGCCCACCGTCCTTCAACAAATCTGCTGTTGCCTGATCCTCCCCAGCTGCCTTCCCCTTTGCATAGCTCGCAAGGCTTTCTTTACCTTGGCATAGCTCCCAAGGCGTAAGACTACCTGGACACTAAATCTCATTTAGATTATCTGCCGTTGTCTGTTGCCAAATGCGGGCGATCGCCAAGATCTCCCCGCGCCCTTTTTCCGGGCATACCTTCTGGAAGCTTCTACCGAAACACTGAGCTCTTCTAATGATGGTCGGCATGCTATCTTATATTGAACCTCATCTGCTACTGCTTGGTCTACCGTCTCTTCATCTGACTGGTACAACGTCAAATTAAGATGCACGTTTTGCGAGACCTTCATTCAGGGACGTGTATTGCTTCAGCTGGAGCTTCACCTTTCACGTAATATAACGCATACTTTGAACATTGCTGCAAACACATTGTGCAATTGGGATGTTGATGATGATGATTGTGATATGATTGTGGTGATGGTGATGATGGCGTGAGCATCCCCCTTCAAACTGAATGCGAGGGGGGGAGGGGGTGACGCATCTTACCATCGCAATCTTTTTTAACTTTCCAGTGTGTCTGTTTTTGAATACCTTTTCATGCCCTAACTTAAGCTATGTTTACTGCCATTTACTGACGCCTAAAAGCGAAATCTATACAACGCGGTGTATTGTTTATACACATTGTTGTTACCACGTAACATGTGCAACCTCACAGTCCTCAAAATGCAGATTACACGCCGAAGTTTAGTATGACAGAATTATAGAACTATACAAACGCACATGTTCGAATACAAAACACTGACCGGGCCGCTTTACGAATAGACCGCAAAGCAATGCATCGTACCAATGATAAAGGCGCCATGAAACAATTCCTGATGTTCCCAGCGTATCTGCACTAACTGCTGCATGTCCGGCCCGCCCCGTAGAATGTTGCGGAATTAATTGCGATATAGATCGTTGTTAGAACTTCATAAAAAGATTAGTACGTGCCATTAGAGGAAGCTTCAAAAGAAGGATGTCTGGCTGGCGGGCGATAAGAAATTCGCCAGTAAACACCTGTTATAACTTGCAGCGGCCTCTGCAGAGGAGCTACGTATGAGGAATTAGCTAATGCGTCGATCATCTTAATTAGGATACATATGGTAAGTATCGTATCGGATAGCATTAATCCGCTTGTATCTTGTATCCGTATCCCTAGTACTTATCGCATTAGTATCTTGTATCTGCATCATGACACGTTTGCAGGGTATATTTGCCCAGCCCTGCTGCAGTACACCTTTCCGGTAACCCGATAGGCCGTTTACAAGCTACAAATCTCTACTACATGTATACCCAAGTTCCTATAGTGCACAACCGGGGATGTATTCTCGGACGGTCGCTTCCGAGGACGTCACTTTCAGTGCGCGCTGATTGGTTGGTCGAGCACTAACTACGTCACTTCTGGCGATGGCGTCGCCGAAAGTGGTCGTCCCAGAACACGTCCCCCGCGCAAAGAACAACGTCCCCGCAGTTAAAAAAATTAAATTATGGGGTTTTACGTGCCAATACCACTTTCTGATTATGAGGCCCGCCGTAGTGGAGGACTCCGGAAATTTCGACCACCTGGGGGTTCTTTAACGTGCACCTAAACCTAAGTACACGGGTGTTTTCACATTTCGCCCCCCACCGAAATGCGGCCGCCGTGGCCGGGATTCGATCCCGCGACCTCGTGCTCAGCAGCCCAACACCAGAGCCACTGAGCAACCACGGCGGGTGTCCCCGCAGTTATGAGCGAGATCGAGCGACACCGCGGGACGCGCGCGCTGTATACGGGAATGGCGAGCTCGCCTTGAACGCCTTGGCCATCTGGTGCTCGGTGTTTCCCTGCGCGCCGGCGTAGGCCATGCACAGCGTCTTGAACACGGCGAACGGGCCGACGCACACCGTCGAGCGGGGGTTCAGCGCGGCCACGTGCTTGAACAGCTTGATGGCGAAGCGGTTTGCGTACGCCACCACCCGGTCCAGCTCGGTCACGGGCGTCGCCGCGTCGGAGGCCGGCGCCGTCGACGCCGGGGTCGGGGTGGTGGCGCCGCCGCCGTTGGCCGCTTGGGGGCGCTGGGTCTGGGGCTGCGCTCCGTCGGCGTTCATCTGCGACGCGCGGAAGGAGGCGTGCGCGGGGGGACGTGAGCAAGACGGGCGTTGTACTATTAACGCGACAGCGTTAAGGAGCTCGTGTCGCAGAAAAGCCGGTGTCGTCGGCGTCGGTGGCGTTGACCGTGAGCGATAAATCCCAGAAGGCACTTTTTCGCACAATGTAGAAGGGGAGCATCCGCGTGACGTCACGTACGCGTATTCATATTCGCACCCTCCACTGCGTTGCCGGATGTACGCAAACCTAGATGACGCGCAGCTTTTATTGCGATAGCAATTATATGGACACTCCAGGCGCATTTCTGCTGTCGTTGTCGCCGTGAGGTTCCGCGTGAGTGAAAGCGTGCGAGGGTGAGCCGGCGAACACGTTTCAATTTTTTACCGTGCTGGCTACTACGGTATGGCGACCTCGATGACGTCAGCGGGTACCTCTGATTCGAATGTTCTCATGTTTCCGTGTTGCTATACGACTCTCGTAGATTGTCCACTTTTAATGAAATAACGCTTAGAGCGAAGTCAATTTTCTCTTCGGATAAGTTCGTTATGACCATGCTTAAGCGCGCACAAGTGAGAGCGCTTCTGGAAATAGTCCCGCGTTTTCATCCACGTTTGTTTAAGCTGGTGAAGGGAAAACGTAAAGACCTTATTAGCAACGCTTAAATAAGGTGAATAAACACACAGCTGCATGTAAATGTTGACTGATTTTGCGGCTTTTCTCTTCCGCGTCCGGGCAAGCGCGAAACCGTCGCACGAGGAAGCTGCGTCGATTCTGCGTCTGTTCCGAGCAACCAAAAGCACACTGTCAAACGCTGGCGACTACATGGCGCCGTATAACGCATGTGTAGGAGGCAGCCACACGTCCGTAGCTTTCCCTTCACTGCCGCAGAAAGTTGTCCGCGACCTTTTCGCTGTTGAAAAGATAGGCCCTGGAGGGCTTCCGGTTGTGCTCACTGACGTAGTCCGCTAAATCTAGCGGGTAAGAAAAGCAGCGACGGCGACATCGAGTAGCAGGAGTGCGTTAAAATCTAAGCCCGTAGATTTTCAACGCTCTCTCTCTATCTCTCTATACATACACACACACACACACACACACACACACACACACACACACACACACACACACACACATATATATATATATATATATATATATATATATATATATATATATATATATATATACATTGTCGCGAACGCCGTCGAACCATATGCGCAGGTGATTCGCCGGGGTCTCAAGATGGCGGGGGAACGGGCTCTCACTGCATGCTCTCGGCACCTTCAACAGCTATACGCAGTGGCCTTGCAGACAAACGGCACAGGCGCGGGGCGAAATAACGTGCTTTCTCGCGAGAAAGAAATTGGTCGTTTAATCGAGGCGTTCTCCATGTGTGTGTGTGTGTTTATTTATTATTATTATTTTACGGAAATTGCCCATTTTATACGACGTGCATTCCCCGTTGACCTTGTAAAGCCGGGATTCAACTGTGCGTAAGGTCGAGTTTCAGTGGTTGCGTTTCACGGCGTCCACGCAATAGGATTCCACTCTTCAGCTATACACGAACTGTATTTCAAATACGGGAACCAAGTATACCACTGTATACAGCTGCATTGTATTAGCTATACGTAGACATTAACCGTGCCGTCGGAGTATTTGTCTGGCTTGAATGAGATAACCTACTTGAAAGAATCGCTCGTTGGCCTATATCTTGGGAAGTAAAAAAAATGAAGTTGGTAGAAAATTGCCCGCTAGTTGTTCACAGTCAGTACATAGCCATTACACTCCAGGCAACGAAAAACGACGCCATCAGTTTAGCGTGGTTCAGAAACACTATACCATGCCGAAGGCATGCAGTGAAGCCCACCGCAACATGCTCGCGTGCTGGGTCAACAGTTATTAGCTTCGTTTCTACTACGCGTGATGCTCCTTGTTAATTTTTTTTTCACGAGTTTGTTCGTGTTCCGCGTGCGTGCCACTTTGTTCTTTTTTTTTCTTTTTTTCCCTCTCGCTTCGGTATGCGAGCGGGGTGGATCTTCAGGGCCGCTGCTAATGGCCTTCCCAATTAGGCGCCGGAGTGGAGGGCCAAGTCATCTTTTTTCTTACTTCCTTTTTTTTCTTTTTCTATTAATATGAGGTCTCACTCACCCCTTTAGCGTGTCGCTGGTCGACGTCGACTACAGCCGTCGGACAGGCCTTCCCCGCGACGTTGCGGTTTGAAGCACTTGCGGCGATGTTCTCTTGTCTGAGGTCGGCTTCCCGTTTTCGTTGACTTGGGCACAGTTGGTGCGTCGGCACGTAGGTGTAGGGCCTAGATGTTGTTGCTGTTGTTGCCTCAGATGTTAGTGTGCGAGGTGCAAGAGGGGAGCGCGGTCTTCTTCCTTGTCTTCTCCGGCAGGGACCAGCGTTGGTTGCTTGCGATAACGATGAATGGTGTCTACACCCGATTCAGATGAAGAAAACGAGCGCTTTCTTTTTCTTTATTATCGCAAGTGTAGAAAAAATGGGAAGGTACGTCTTCTTATGGACGGCTATATACCAAAGTTCCCTAGTAGAAAACTTCTGTCAGGAATAATGAGGAAAAGAATAACAGACAAAAAATTGGTATCGCATCCATCCTTTGGAACCCACTGACGACGTTAATGCGATCGGGAGTCTTTCTTGTGATGAGTATGCAATTGGTGATGATATGCTTTATGTGTTAAGATGATTATAGTATATATCCATGCCGTCCGTGGAGTGTGAAATCTTACGGGCACGTTAGCACACGATAACCAAGTGGTGGGAATCTCGCTGTCAAACCACAATGCAGCTTGGCATCACGGCACAGCATGCACGTCTTGTTGCCATCGCTGCGCCGTGGTTGAATCTACGTAGCAATGCCCACAGTCCCTAATATCATGGCTCCAGCTTCGCTGCAGCGGCTCTCCATCAAGCTGCCGCGCTCGGCCCGGAGCTGTCTGTTGAGGATGGGGGGGCCGTCTATCGCTTTGATGCATTTAAGGTTACATTATTCTTGTGTCACCTTGGCACGTCCACTCTGTGGGGTCGACCGAGAACGTGCACATACACGTATGCGTATATGCAAATTGCGTGCCTCGTAGGATGCACACACATGCGCGCGGTGTTGAAGTTGTCTATTCGGCCGCGTATATGCCAGTGCGCCCGTGTTGTCTTCTGGGCCACACAGCAGCAAGTTGTCGAGCTTAAAAGTCATGCCTCACATTTTCCCGCCTGAGATGCTATAGCAGATGCAGTTTGCAGAACTGCAATATCTGTAGTTGTTTTTTTTTTCGCTTTTTGGGGTTGCAGTTATGAATTTGTAAACTTCATGCTTCAATTTTTTTTAACATACCGATTTTTCGGCAACAGACATTGCCAAAAATCGGTGTGCCAGAAATCGGTACAGGTGCATACGACTATGACGCCCTAAATCAAAATTCTGATTCGTACAGTCGGTGTAATTCAGCTTTCTCTCCTAAGTGCAACAAAGCTTATTCGAATCCGGGTCTAAGGGTTGTCCAACGCGATCATTTCTGCATTTGTATTCGCATACAAAGGTCGGAGTTCGCCCTGAGCTAACGTTTCCTCTTAATGTGTGCGTCTATGCCTCACTTGACGTCTCATGTCCAGAGGCAAAGGTCTTCCAACAGCCAGAAAATTTGTGTGTGCCTAAGACCAGAGCCGCTCGGCCCCGGCTTGAACAAGTGATACACTGGGATCATCTGCCCCAATCATCTTGCAAATTCCTGAGACCGCCATTAAGTATGCGCCTGCATTTTAGTTTTAGGTGGGTCGTAATCTTAGTTTCAGGGAGTGCGAATTGCCAGATATTGTGAATTTTCTTAGGTTTCTTAATGCTTACTTCCGACGTCAGTAAAATTTTCCGGCCGAGGAGTTTAGAAAAAAAAAGAACCCTACTCTTAATTGAAACATTGTCGGACGGCCCTACGGCCCTGTAAAAGAGGGAAAATGTTGAATATATTATGTACTGTACAGTAATTACCCAAACCTTGCCCTCACTCCTTGCTTCCATATTTCTTTCCTTGCCCTCTCTCAAAGGCCAGGGGCTGACAGAGGAGGGTCTTTATTTGTAATCTCATAATTCGGCGTTGCCCCATAGTGGCAAAGACCGGACAGGTATGTAATGTTACGAGCAGTACACAACGCTAAGCAACAGGTCGAAGAGAGGGACACAGACCACAGCGCTGTCCCTCTCTTCGTCTTGTTGTTTAGCGCTGTTTACTGCTCGTAATCGTGAACGAACCAGTCCAAATGTGTACTGTTCTGCTCGTATAATGTGTTAACGGCACAACGAAAAAAAATGATAGATAGATAGATAGATAGATAGATAGATAGATAGATAGATAGATAGATAGATAGATAGATGGATGGATGGATGGATGGATGGATGGATGGATGGATGGATGGATGGATGGATGGATGGACGGATGGACGGACGGACGGACGGACGGACGGACGGACGGACGGACGGACGGACGGACGGACGGACGGACGGACGGACGGACGGACGGACGGACGGACGGACGGACGGACGGACGGACGGACGGATGGATGGATGGATGGATGGATGGATGGATGGATGGACGGACGGACGGACGGACGGACGGACCAGGGGCGTAGCCAGGGGGGGGGCTTATGGGGCTTCAGCCCCCCCCGAAATTTTTTCGTGCTGTCCATGCACCGCCGACCAAAGCGACCCCCGGCGCCGGAAATCACTCTGGATTTTGTCTAGAATGTCTTTTTGACGCTCGAAAAGACATTTAACCATAAAGATTGCGAACTCGGGCTGGATTTCGTGGCGACGCCCATACACCGGCAGTCACATAACGCCAAGCAGTCCCATCCGAGCACAAAGTTTCAAGGGCGCTTTGATTGTGAGCGGGCTCGCCGCGGCATCTCACTGAGGCCACGGAATCTATGGAGCGCATGGATATCAATTGCGAAACTTTATGGGTATAAATATAATAAGCTCTTGATGTGAAACGTGCATTCACATTTCCAAAGTTGTGCTTTAAATTTTCAATTGCGGAACTTTGTGGCTTTAATGTTGTCTTAAACATTTGACGCCAAAGGTCCACTGACTTTTCTAAAGTCTTACATCGGGACATACAACGAGACAAGCCAAATCAACGCACTAGCAGACGAGTCGACAAAGCACGCAGCGAGGTCCAATGAGACGATGCGTTGGGGTGGTTCATTTGTGCCGTCATGTCACATAAAGAAATATCAACATTTTTTTTTTAACCTACGCCACAACATCCATGTGAAGACACTAACGCCAGCCAAAGTAACTACGTTCTTACTTATTTTTTCTACTTTGACTTTTATTTGCCGAGGACACATTGAGCCCCTTCAATTTTTTTTTGTTCTCGCTACCCTACCCGCGGGCTGCCAGAGCGAGTCAGAGCGCATATGTTTTTCTCGTATGGCCCCGACCACCGCGCGGTGCACTTCGGTGGGCGTTCGGTTTGCTCTGGCCGAGTGGATTTTCACCTGACAGAGTTTTGGAAGCTTTCTGGCTAGTAGACGAGAAAAAAAACAATGGTCGCTCGCTGCCATCACTGTGGGGACTCGAAGTATTGCACCGCGTTCCTTGAGCGGAACCTTTCCGGAAAGTCTTGTTTCGCCGGTGTAGGATACTGAGCAGTATGCGTATGGTTCTCAGTGGGCCAATCGTCTCATGTTTACTTCGGTATTAATTCCGTAGCCCCACTAGGTGCCCGATGTAGGCATTCGATTCTGGCCAACATAGTTTCCTATGCGTTCTTTTTTTCATTTCGGTGCCTCCACCCCACAGAAAAAAAAAAATACATTGTTGCGGCGCAGCGAATTGTCGCATGGTGAAAGTTCGAGTTTGATACTTCTTTTACGGAAAGTAATGGGCGACGGGACGCTTCAGTTTCCGGATACGTTTATTATATTATTGCGAAAGCAATTATATGGACACTCCAGGCGCATTCCTGCTGTCGCCGTCGCCCTCACGTTTCGTATAAAGTCCAAGGGTGATAAAATCGTGACAACCCGCTGCATGCAGTATGTGCGAGTGAAAGCGTAGGAGGAGAGGTGGAATTGGTGAGCCGACGATGGTGGCTCAGTCTTCTGTGCGCAAAGGAGAAAAGCGGGGAGCAAGCGCGCCACCTTCCGTGATTGTGCAACATGTTTATTTGCCTTGTTTGACGAATTACATACAGTTACTTTTTCTTACATACAGACTCATTGGATACTTATACGTATACTTATATATCTTGTTGCGAGGTTTTGTGTATACAGGCAGGGAACTTTGTTTCCAGTGACACTTTTTTGTCCTTTATCAAGCCGTATTTTCGCATTTGTATATCCCATTGTATCTGTATTTTTAATGTACGAGGGTGAGTCAAATGAAAGTGCGCCTACCCTAACCACGCAATAATGGTTCGGTTCGTTATCTGCGAGGCATGGGCGTAGGAGAACGGCATGTCTCATTTACAAAAGTGACACGCAGGTGTGAAGATAACTGTTCTTTAATGCTCTCATACACTGGGTTGAATGTGGTTGGGTCACATAATGGACACTTCAAAAGTTGAACAGCTCGGTGTCGCGAAGTTTTTGACAGCTAAAGGTGTTTCCAAAACAGAAATTAATCGCCGTATGGCTGCCGTTAAAGTTGAACACGGCATTTCATTGACCACTGTGAAGCGTTGGAGCAAACGGTTTAAAGGACGTTGTAAAGACATTTTAAGACCGGGCCAAAACCATCGTGCAATCACCCCCCACACAATTTTAAAGGTTCATGAGCTGATGAAACAAGAACGGGGGATAAGCACCGATGAACTGGCAGACCGTCTGAACATCAGTCACGGTTCGGTTCACGCCATAATTCATGAGCTTCTCGGTTATCGGCTCTTTGGTGTGCAATGGATCCCTATGATTTTGATCCATCGCGAGAAGACGGAGAAGTTTCGCGCTGCCTTGACTCATCTGATCGGTTATCACAATGAGGATGACGACTTCTTGTTTGCATTTGTGATCAGGGACGAACCTTGGTGCCACTACTACGAGCCTGAAACACGGCGGCAAAGCTTACAGTGGAAACATTCGTATTTACCACGCCCAAAGAACGCAAAGGCCATCATTTCCGCTGGAAAGGTGTTGTTGACTTTTTTTTCGGTCGTCAGGGTCCATTACTGATAGAATTTGCTAAATCTTGAGAAGCTATCAATTGTTTCCGATATTGTGAAACGCCAGAACGGCAGTGTGTCGCAATCAAGGACGAACAACGTGGAAAATTGACGAATGGGGTCATCTTGTTCCACGACAATGCCTGTCCCCACGTCACTTATGTGGTTAATACAAAACTGGCAAAGTTCAAGTGGGAAACGCTGCATCATCCGCCATACAGCTCCGACCTGTCACCTTGCGACTTCTACATTTTGGGGCAACCGAAAAAAGAGCTCAAGGGAACCAGATACAGACGTTTTGAAGCAGCAACCCAAGGAGTTTTATAAGACGGGAATCACGCGACTCGTTAGTCAAGGGGCAAATATCTAAATTCTCATGAAGACTACTTTTAAATAAAGTACCCCGTTGTTGGCTCACATTCATTTGACTTGCCCTCGTATATCTTGCAGAATTCCTGCTTTTTATACGTGCCCTCTGTTGCGACTATCATTTCGGTGCAATTACTCACGATACACGACCGGTGACAGGTGGTCCTGCGTAATACATTAATACAAATTACAGCGTCATTGAGATTTTTCACTGGCCATTGCATATATACAAGAATGTAAGCACGGTTCTCAAATGACAAAGTTTCGTTGACATATTTGTCCTCAACTTGTTCAGTTCATTGCCTTTTAATTTTGCATATCAGTGGCATGCACTGCTTTCCTGGTTTTGAACTGATATAGTTCTAAAGTTCGTGTGATATTTTCTTTATTAAATAGACAAAAATATGGAACATTGATATCAGTTATTTTGGGCAAAATTTTTGGCACATACGAGTATATTCTTTTGTGAAAAAATACATATTTTATTGTTTTGACTGTGCGTAGCGTTCAAGAATTCGTTTGCAGCATCTTTGGCAATGACAATGCAGTTATTATTCATGCATTTGACCTATTGACAAATTGTTTAAGAGGAAGC